>NC_051452.1:12509500-12524598 GCF_001649575.2 Kryptolebias marmoratus | reverse complement strand
TGCTAATGCTAATGCTAACTGTGCTATTAGACTGTTTTCTCATCTGACGCCAACACAACAAACCTCTTCTATCACTTAAAGAAGAACCACGAAAAAGAATATTTAACAATCCAAAAAGTGCAAGGTCAAACAAGTTGTAAAAGAGCCGGGGAAAGTTGTGAAAAGGAAACTATAGCCGGCCGAAGATAATCGATTCTGTTGTCATTTGATACTGTTACGTCGTAACAGGTACATATATATTGCTGCACTAAAATGCAGCAGATCTCATTTGTAAAAGTTCAGTTAAATGTCACTTCAAAATAAAGCTTGAAAATGGTAAGAAATTAGATTATTTTTTTGTATTTTTCAGAGAATAACTGACAACGTACGTAACTGGGGTATATCGTGATATATATCGTTATTGTGATATAAAATTATCCATATCGTGATATAAGATTTTTTCCATATCGCCCAGCACTAATTTAGACTAATAAAAAACCCAAAATATTATGGGGGAAACGACGTGAAAACACAATGAAATGTATTTCGTGCGGTTTAAGATTCGTCGCTTTTAAAGTTTTTTCTTTGACTCAGTTTACGATCTTCTCTGTTAACCAACTCGGCACTCAATCATAGTTTAATGGTGACAGGATCAGAGTAAAGTGAAACAAAAGTATGTCTTTTCAAAATAAATACATAAAAAGTAAAAACCGGCTCCATTATTGGTTTGGTGTGTTGAGCACAAAGTCATATAGTTTATTTCCCCCCTCCGCCACATTGTTTTACTTGTCAACATTTAGGGTAATTCACTTCTACTAACTTATTAAGCTTATAGTTAGCTCAACTGGTGGTAAAATAGTAGTTTTCCGAGGTTCTTTTAATCAGCGAGGTCCAACTAATTTTATTTCTGTTGAACTAATTGTCATTTTCCATCATTTATCCGGTGATTTCAGAATCGCAACTTTTAAAACTGTACTATTTGGAACTAGTTTTATTTTGGCTCTTGTCTTTTTTTTACTTTGCAAGGAAGCTCATTGAGGTAATCTGTCTTTTCTATCTTTGTCTTTGAGGTTGTAGGTCAGTTAAATATGACTATGTAGGTCAGTTAAATATGACTTGACTTTTTTACACCCGTCACCAGACGAGACGTATTATGGTATGGTGCCCTCTGTTCGTCTGTGGACAACTTCTTGTCCAAGCTCTAAATTGATAACCCTTCAACGCAGAAAAGTCCAGCTGCACAGCTGGACACCTCATGGATCCAGGCTGATCTCTATTGATTTCAAGGATGATCCCTATTGATTTCAAGGTCACAGGTGACCCTTGTCCATTCTGTAACTCTGCAACTGCGCAATGTAGGAATGTCAAACGGCGCAGGTGAACGCATCATGTGTCAGGGATGATCCCTATTGATTTCAAGCTCCCGAGGTCAAAGGTCAATGTCACAGGGTGCACCCTTTATGAAAAACCTTGTCCCCGCTCCAAATCTGCAATAATGAAACTTAGGAAGTCAAACTGCAGAGGTGGACGCCTCGTGTGTCAGGGATGATCTCAATTGATTTTTGACGTATTATGTAAAGTTTGCGGTACTTTAATTTTTCCTCATCTTTAGGAATCAGGGGTCTAGCCGCCTTTCATTGAAGTCGCCAGGATCAACACAACCTAACTGACTGGCAATCTTCACCAGTCTGAAGCCACGACAGTTTGAACCAATCGGCGCCCTCTACTGGCAGCTAAAAGCCATGTTTTGGGCACGTCGTCACTCAGTCCTCCATTCCTTTTTCACTTCTTGGGTCCATATCTAACAGAAAGAAAGAGCACAACGATGCTAACTGTCCCAGTGGTTACTCAGCTCCTGTTTTTCTTTATTGAGCAGTCAAGTCTCAGACGAGGTTTTAAAGGTCAGGTCGGAATATCTGAATCCGGCCGAGGAACGGGACCGGTGACAGGGAAGCTACGTATGGAGCTATCAAGGCTTTCCCAATGATGATGTTAGAGCCCAAAGACAAGAGGCAGGGGTTTGTCTGAGAGAGGCCCCGTTCAGAGCGTACAGAATAAATGTCAGAGATATTACAGCCACCGGCAGTCGTTCTGATCTTCCTCCCCTTCAGATCCCCCTCCTCGTCGGATCTGTAAAGTGGCCACCTGAGCGGAGAGCCACTCTGGTGCGTCGAGCATCCCCTCCTCCTCCTCCCTCCTCTTCAGCGGCGTTCAGCTTGTCGGAGCCATAAATCCCACCTTGTTTTCTTCAGTTGACGTCTCGTCTCCTCGCGCTCGGGTCCCCGTCAGAAGTCCCTCAGTCACAGGTGGATCGTTTCGCTGCTCTTCGCGTTTCGGATGTGGCCGACAGGAGATGGCGGGATGCAGCGGTACAAAGAGGTCGTGTGGGTGCAGTAAGAGGCCTCTCGGCCGTTTCACCTCCACTCTATTCAAGTATCTGATTTACACCCATGGAATTTAGAATATTTATAAACAAACCCCGTGTTGGACCAGCGTTTTTTTTTTTTTATTTGCATTTAGGGTCTTATGTGCACTGCCGTGTCACTGAGTGATATAAATATCTCAGGAGCCAAAAGTGATGGAAATATACCAGCAACTAGATGATGGATAGTCTTCAATTTGGGTCCAGACCTTCATGATTCCCCAAAGAGATCTCTCTCGCTCTCTGGTGATCCCTCGTGCTTGTTTTTTTTTTTATCCAGTGTATGTCTTTGTTGTGTGGATGTCTTCAATCACACTCTATCTTTGTCCCCCACGATCAAGGAGCAGATTAGTCTGGTATTTTGGTAAGTTGGGGATGTAGGGGCAGACCCCGGCTCGGCTCGCGTTTCGGCTTTGGAGTCACCGGATCAGTCCAGGTCCGGTCCAACAGAAACGAAGAAACAAATGCGATATTTTCCTCACTAATTTTTAAACGGATAATAAACCTTCCAGATGTAAGGACAGAAAAGCGAACCTCCTTTGCTAATGTAGCTCTTAGTATACAAAGAGTTTGTTTCAGTCAATTTGACAAATAAAATGTTAAACACGTTTGGGAAAACCGCGAATGACGACCCACGTTTCGTCGCTCTCCTCTGTCGCCGCGGACCACCGGGACACCTTCCCCCGCTGTTGGTTTGACACAAACGGGTCTCGGGCGTCATCCAAATTTGATATTCTTGCTTTGCCTTGGCGTCGAGAGCTTTAGGTAGCCTCTCCTTCTACTCGTTTTCTGTTTGTGGCTCACATATTCGTTTGACTGCATCCTCCGGAGCCTGATGTGTGTGGAGCCGATGTTCGGTGCGAGCAGAGGGACGATCGACTCGAGAGAAGGCCGAAGAAGCTGAGGACGAGGTCTGAGGTTTGACTTTTTCCTGTGCTTTAAAGGCAGGTTTAAGTCTGGACCCTGACCCTGTTTTTTATTTTTTTGTTTGGTGTGGAGTGATGCTGTCGGGAACTAGAGCCCCACTTCTCTCAAGGGGAACCCCCCCGAGCTTTACAATGATGTCACACAGTCTTCAAGGAGGTTCCCCTCTGGGCAGGGACAGGTGACGGTCTAATCGACTCCACGGGAAACCCACCCTCTGGGGAACCAGTCTTCCGTCGCGTTTTTCCAGAGCAGGGCGGAGTTCTCAATCAGACGAATTGTTTCCAACTTCCCGTTTCGCTGCCGACTATAAATCCTCCCGCGCACGTTCACGACCGTGTTTCCTCTAAGAGAAAAGCTGGGATGATTGAATCCACTCATCACAAGCCGCCAAGGTCTAGTCAGATTGAAAAAAAACAAAAAGCAGATCTTTGGGTCATTCAGTGTGGCAGCTCTGAGTCCCTGTAACGCTGTGTGATCTGCAGGATGTTTCCAGTTAAAAGATTCAAGGTTTCCTAGAGCCCGTCGATACAATTGATGGAAGGTTAATCAAGGCCCTCTTTCACAATAAAATACTTCCCTCACACTTAGCTTCTGAGAACTCATTTATGCCTCTCTGCACCTTTTGCTTTTTAAAAAAAAGGCAGTTCTTGGAAAGCAGGGATTTAAAAACGAGAAAAGACTATTTTGTGTGTGTGACATATTTGACAGGGTCCACATAAAATGCAACATTAGTAGTCTTATAGTTGGAAACTGTTCATAGACACCACCGGAACTTTATGGGAATAAAAGGGAATAAACAGAATTTTCCCTTTTAATAGGGATTGTAAAAATAGTTGGGCAAAATATATTTTAGCATAATCTTGACTGAAACAACCAGATTTTATTGGTGAACCAGGAAATGAGAGGAACTACACCCTAAAACTGTCCCCTGGACATGTAGGGACAGATGGACATGAAGGGACGCATGGGACATGTAGGGACCGATGGACACGAAGAGACACATGGGACATGTAGCAAATATGACAGATGGGACGTGTAAACACAGATGGGATATGTAGGGACCGTTAGACATGAAGAGACACATGGGACATATAGCAAATATGACAGATGGGACGTGTAAAGACAGATGGGACATGTAGGGACCGTTAGACATGAAGAGACACATGGGACATATAGCAAATATGACAGATGGGACGTGTAAACACAGATGGGATATGTAGGGACCGTTAGACATGAAGAGACACATGGGACATATAGCAAATATGACAGATGGGACGTGTAAACACAGATGGACACATAGTGACAGATAGGACATGTAGCAAGCATGGACAGATGGGACGTTTAAAGACAGATGGGACATGTAGGGACCGATAGACATGAAGAGACACATGGGACATATAGCAAATATGACAGATGGGACAAGTAAACACAGATGGACATGTAGTGACAGATGGGACATGTAGCAAGCATGGACCGATGGACATGTAGGGACACATGGGACATGGAGTAAGCATGGACAGATGGGACATGTGGAGACAGATGGGACATGGAGACAGCTGTTTTTCCATCTGTTCCAGCAGAACGTCTAAGCACAGTGCACTTGCGAAGTACTCGTGGAAAGAGGAGGTCTCGTGGAGACATAGGGTGCCCTCAGTGGCCGTGCTGGTTGGGAGGAAACGGCGGCGGCCTCCTCGTGACAAATTTACGAATAGCAAACGGTGTGTAGGGTGATCACTACTGATTTTAAGTTAAAGTGGGTCAAAGGTCAACATCGCACTTGACTTGGTGCTCTAACTGTGCAACAGTGTAATCTAGGAATGTCAAACTGCACAGCTGGACACCTCATGGGTTAAAGATGAGGCCTGATGATTTCAAGGCTCATGGGGTCAAAGGTCACAGGTAACCTCTTTGGTAAAAACTTCTCTCTGCTCCAACATGCGACCCTTTTGTTTCCTCCACCAAGGAGGTTCTGTTTCTGGTTGTGTCTGTTAGCAAAGATCAGGAAATGTTGGGGTTGTTACAAAGAAAAATGGGTTAAATTCTGGTGCTGATCCAGACTCTGATCCGGATCACAGTATTGTGTTTATAGTTTGGCCTTGGCAGAGGTTTGAACTCTCTGAGTGCTTCTAGTTGACCCTGTTTTTCAGACTATTACTCACCGGCAGAAGGGTTTTCCCGTAAACGCACAAAGCTGGATTTCATTGAAATTGCACGCCACCTGAATCAGCGAGGGCGCTCCTTTTCCCAGCCCGCCTGAGTACAGTAGGTTACATCACCTGGGACGGCGGCGCGACGAGCTCGGACATCAACGCGGAAGGACAGGCGCCCGAACGCTCTGCCCGCTCTGTCGGATTAGCCGATGGTTGCGTCAGTGACCGAAGGCAGACAGAAAGCTGTGCTGTTGCGGCATCAAAGTGCTGTCCCCAACATGCTGTCGGGGTTAATTGGGTCTCTTTTATGTCGTCTGCCGTTTCGGTTCTGGGCCTCACAGTCCGACAAGACGGGTCAGGGGACTCCTCTCAACTTCAACATTGCCCTAATGGGAGGTTTGTCGCGGTGGCATCCCCACTCCGGTGTTTTTTGCACACTCAGTACATTATGACACTGACAGGGGCGGGAAAAAAACAAAACAAGTTGCTATCATCAAACAAAACAACGCAGCTGAAAATAGCCCCGGCGGTGCGAGTGGCGCCGCCTGTTTCGGAACAGAGCGGTGATTTGCGTGCGTGCGGCAACGATCTGTGTCATCCAGCTCCTGACCGGGATCTCACGCCGCAGCTGACTCACGCGCTTTTTATAGCCTCCGCCACTGCCGCTGCTTCGTGGCAGCGGCGTGCGACGAGGCCGTCCTGCTGGGAGGGAGACGGGAGTGTTTGCGCTTCGCAGCACGCCGCCTGTTAACGTTTGTACAAACCAGGGGAGCCGAAGCCAACGCGTACGCTTGGCTTGGCTCTAGATGAGCGAGGCAGCGAAACGGGAACGTTCTCCTCCCGTGGCTTTGTTTTCCCACCGTCCTGTTAAACACACACACCCACTTTACGCCATCACCTTTTTTTATATTATTTTAAACTTGGCGAGTCTTGTCTATATTTAGATCAGCCGCTGACAGGTGTAATTTAAACGTGTCCTTGGTTCTTGCTGCATTTTAGTCGCTTTACTGTCAAAGATTAATTAAAATCTTTACATTTTTTAAATGTACAAAATAAAATTTAGCTTTCAGTGAAATTACCTCAAATATAAGAGAAATCAAAGATGCCGGCCATCTAATTCAACTAATTTCAGCTTGTGTTGAGAAATGTACTCATTTTGTCAAACCTTAAAAAAAGAAATACAGGAATGGTATGCTAATTCTCACACACAGGATGTTGGGGATGACTCTCAGCTACTACCACGTCAAATTTTAGCTCGATATCTGCAAATTTGACTGACTTGTAGCCATTTTGGTGTTGGCCAAGCTTGATTAGCTGTGACAGCCATCTTAATTTGGATTGACTCCAAAAGTTAATCAGTTGTAGATGTGTGTCCAGTGATTACGTCCTGGAAGTTTCCTTAACATTCGTGCAGTGGTTCATTAGATATTTTGCTAACAGACAGATTTGGTTGACTCCTCCAGCAGGTAATGCCAAAGTTTTATGAACATTTTTCCGCAATAAGTAGCCCCCTGAATATGTGTTGGGGATGACTCTCAGGCACAAGCACAAGTTTTAGTTCAATATCTGTAAAATTGACCAAGTTGTAATAATTTTTGTGATTTTGAAGTTTGGTTGGCTGGGGTGGCCATCGTGAATAGGATTGACTTCAAAATTTAATCAGATGTAGACATTCACCTAATGACCACCTTCTAGGAGTTTCGTTAAAATCCATCTGTTGGTTCATGAGATATTTTGCTAACAGACCAAGAGTTAATGCCAAAGTTCTAAGCAACGGTCTTGTGCAGCGGGTAGTGCTCAGATTATGTGTTTAGGATGATGCTCAGCTACTACAGCACCAGATTTTAGCTCAATATTTGTAAAATCTGTTGAGTAATAGCAATGTTTGGGTTTGCAAGGGTCGATTAGCTGCGGTGGCCATCTTGACTTGGGTTGACTCCAAACTGTAGTCAGTTGTAGATGTCCATCCCACAATTCGTTTCTAGAAATTTCATGAAAATCCTGCCAGTGGTTGATGAGATATTTTGCTAACAGACAAAATCCGTATTGACACCAACAGTTGATGCCAAAGTTTTAAGCAACGATCTTGTGCAGCGGGTAGTGCTCAGATTATGTGTTGGGGATGACTCTCAGCTACAAGCACAACAAATTTTAGCTCAAAATCTGTAAAAGTGACTAAGTTATAGTAATTTTTGTGTTTTCAAAGTTCAGTTGGCTGGGGCGGCCATCTTGGATTGCATTGACTCCAAAATTGAATCAGGTGTAGACATTCACCCAACGACCACCTTCTAGGAGTTTCATTAAAATCCGCCCAGTGGTTCATGAGATATTTTGCTAACAGACATTATCCGCATCAGAAAACGGATGCATATCCTTGAAGTATTCTCATAAAACCGGTGACCTCGCCCTTCTGGTGCAAAGGAGACGTCTTGGAAAAGCCGAGCACGGGATGCAGACTGCCGCGTTGCCTTTGATGCTCGTGGTCTAAAATTACCTTCTCCTTCCCGAGCGGCTTCACATTTCTTCTGTTATGTTTCGCACACCCAAGTTGCGGTTCCGTTCTATTTACAGACGCAGTTCTAAATAAATCCCAACGTGGTTCACGAGACAAGTAACTGCTTCTCGAGGTAAACGTGGGAGGGTGGGGGTGGCTTAAAGGACGTTTAATCTGACAAAAATGGGACGTCAGGTTTGTGGAACTTTACTTTAGAGCAGAATGGTTCTAAAAGGAGCCACTGACTTCGATGACAGCGCAATGTCTAAAAAAGGTTGGGACGGTGGCAACAAAAGGCCGTAAAAAGTAGGCTCTACAAATTAACAACGTGCCCGTAAGAGGACTGGGTGTAACCGCACAGTTCAAAACCTGCCTCTCTGATGGTATGGGGGTGCATTGGTGCCTCTAGCGTGGGCAGCTTACACATCTGGAAAGGCTCCATCAATGCAGAAAAGCATCTGCGGGTTTTAGAGCAACATCTGCTCCCGTCCATGCGATGTGTTTTTTGGGGAAGGCCGTGCAGATTTCAGCAAGACACCCTGTTACAACAGCAGGGCTTCGTAGTAAACGAGTCCAGGTGCTGAACCGACCTGCCACAGCCCTGTGACTACCTGCCTCGGTGGCTCAGATGTGTCACAGCGGCGTGTTGACGTCCTCCTAGTATGTGTTGTGACCGACTCTCACCTGCTGCTACGTCGACTTTTAGCTCAATATCAGCAGAATTGGCTGAGTTATAGTCATTTCTGTGTTTGCCAAGTTTGCTTAGCTGTGGCAGCCTTTTTAAATTGTCTCAATCTCAAAGTTAATCAGTTGCAGACGTACATCCAGTGATTAGAGTCTGAGAGTTTCTCTAAAATCCGTCCAGTGGTTCTTGAGATATTTTGCTAACAGACAGACAATTGCAGCTCAAGTTTGAATATACAGGTGATTATATACAGAGGTGGTTCTAATGGAGTTGTTTTTCATTTTAATAAGAAATAAACTAGAACAAGGTGTGTTTTCTGTGAATGACTGCTGACATTTATTGATGGACTCTGTTGTTAAAATGATCAGACAAAAGCTAAAAATAGCAAAACAGAAGCTGAAAGCTAAAATCAACAACAACAGCAAAACAAATGTCAAAATCAGAACGGTACAAAAAAAACACTAAAATGAGTTTTTAAAAGTAGCTTAAAGGTAAAACTAGCATAACAGTTGTTAAATGCTAAAGTTAGCAAAACAGTAGTTTAAATCTAAAATCAGCTAAAGAGTGGTTACAAGCTGAAATTGAAACAGAAGCTAAAAGATAAAATTAACAAAAAACAAATGCTAAATTTAGGGAAACTAACGCTAAAATCAGCAGAACAGTAGCAAAAAAAAAAAAATCAGCAAAGTAGTTGGTAAAACCTAAAATTAGTAAAAAAAATATAGCTAGAAGGTAAAACTAGCAGAACAGTAGCTAAATGACAAAGTTAGCGAAACAGTAGCTAAATGTTCAAATTAAAACAGAAGTAAAAAGCTCAAATTAATAAAAAACTAAATTAAAATCAGCAGAGTAGTAGCAAAAAACAGCCAAAAAGTAGCTAAAAGGTAAAATTAGTTTAAAAAAAAGTAGGTGTAGCAGAACAAGAGCTAAATGCAAGGTAAAAGCTAAAGAGTTCCTGCAAGCTGAAATGCAAACAGACGCTAAAAGCTAAACTAAAAAAAAGCTATAGTTGGTAAAACAAATGGTAAAATCAGCAAAACAGTAGCAAAAAGCTAAAAAAAGTAGCTGTAAGATAGAGCAGCAGAGCAGTAGCTAAATGCTAAAGTTAGCAAAACAGAAGCTAAATGTTAAAATCAGCTAAACAGTTGCTACAAGCTGGCATTAACGGAACAGGAGCTAAAAGCTAAAAATAAAGCTAGTACGCTGAAGGTTTGAAGATCTTAATGCAGATCTTCTTTATTCTGTAGTACATGACCTTTGACCTTTAAGACTTTGTTTCATGGTTTGGAAGCACTTGCAGCTGTTCCATCTCTTATTTTTACAGCTGTTTTGCTTTTTCTTCACGGTTTTGTCAAATAAGGTGAATAATTCAAAACTTAAAATGACAAAACCCAGAAGTCGTGGCTGTAACATTCCTGCACGAGCTGAGCAAAAAGTAGCAGAAGAGCTGCTGCAAAATAAACAAACGTAAGAAAGAAAGCGTAAACATGCTGACTCAGCAGTTCCACAGTAAAGCCAGAAGAAGCTCCTCCAGCTCCTGATCACCTGCTGCTTCAGTAGTTTTCCTCCTTCCTGAGGTCACATTCAGATGTTGGGGCTGTTACCCGCCGCTCCTGACGCCCGTCTTCGTTTGAGGATGGGACAGATTTCACCCAGCAGTCCTTAAAAAAGGTCCGGATCTGCGGCTTTTGCTTTCCTTGAAGCAATCTCGGTTCAGGGTCTGCCGTTCACTCTCGAAGCGCGTGTCCAAAAACGTCCTCGCCCCATCGTTGATGAGAGCTTGTGCGCGCTGGGGTGCTCTGAAACCCGGGGCTTCAGCTGATTGTCGGAGACGGCGGCGGCGGCTCAACGAGCGCCAGCTTCCCATTCACGCCGCTCACACATTAGGCTGATCGAATCAGACTCCAGGCCTGCTTCCTGACTAACTCAATTTGCTCCCGCACGCTTCCCTTTTCACGCCGAGCGCACGCGCGCACGGCTGCCTTTTTTTTTATTCCCCACCGATCTCGCCGACGGAGAGCCAGCAGCAAGCGGGGCAGCACCCATTGAGCTTTAATGAAAAGCGGGAGGAGGGAGAAAAAAAAAAAGCTGTTACCTTGGCAACTGCCGGCATGCATCTTCAGGAGGACCCAGGTTTCCTGTCTCGCTGCGGTCGTAATGTTTTGGCTCTCTTTTGATCGCCGCGGCATCCCCTCGGGCAGAGCGAGGATTCATGCTGAATCATCTCGAATTAAACGAAAGGGGATGGGGGGTCGTCTGGGGCACCCTGAAGCCACCCCTCACTCAAATTTTCCCTCGTTTAACGCGTCCAGCTCGCCCAGAACACCCCGGAACTCCGGTTTCTCTGCCTTCGGCCTCTCCTCCGCGCATTCGGCTGCCAAAAGCAGAGGATCATGGGAATTAATGTGGCGTGATTCATCCAAAAGGCCATCAACCGTACGAACAAGCTCATGGTTTCCCCTCCTGAACGTCCGAAAACATTCGTCCCCGAAGCGACCCGCTCCACCACGTCAGGGTGGCTGGGTTTGATTCTGCACGGCAAACTGCCGTCTCATTATCATTCCCATCACCATCACCCTGATCAGATTACACTAATTATTATAATTGTCTGTGCAGCGTTTGTTATCTTTGTTTGCCCGCATAAACAGGAAACGCATCAGAGCCCCCACATGGGAGCTCGGTGGAGGAGGCGAAAATTTTACCTGGGTGTAATTTACTCAGAATGTTCCCCCTACACCCCCAACAAAAACAAAAAAAAACTAACCTGTAATTACGGCGAACTGTCCCACCTTTAAACCATCGGCGCTCCTCTGTGGTTAAATAACAGGAGGTAATTAACAGCTTCTGCTTTGACTTTTTTTTTATTTCGAAACAAACAGGAGCAAAAAAAATTGCCCAAGTGTTTTCTTAAACCACAACTCAGCGGGAACAGGTGGGTTTTAACCCACCAACCGCCTTTTCCAGAAAGCTTTTCTAAAAGTGAGGTAAAGATTTGAATTCGTCGCTCGTACTTTAGTTGTCCTCTGTTGCAACCCGAAGACGGGATTTGGAAAAAACTGTCCGTCCGGTTCGTCTTGTGAGCAGGAAAACTGGGAAAAATGGGCGACGTGCTGACATCCATTTCGGTGTGTGGGTGTGTTTAGACGTAAGGAAAGGTCACTTTTGAAAAATGGGTTGCCATATCAAAATCCAAGATGGCCACCACCATATCTTTTTATATATAATATCATTATGCAACTGCTTATTTTACAGCAAATATTTTTATTTTATTGGCATTCACTTTGACACTGAAGGCTTTTTTTTTTGTAAAAAAGTCCAATTTATAGAGCTCCTGACTGATTTATGACAGCAAGAAAAGCAGAAAACATCCAAGGGGTGAATACTTTTGCAAGGCACTGTGTGTGTGTGTTTGTATATATGTTAAGTTACAAAAAGAAGCAATAAAATCTTCCACTGCCCCATTAAGAAGCGTCATTTGTCGATGATTCTCGTTACGGAAACAAACACGTCAATATGCCCATATATGGTGTGAAAAACCAACCAATAGTCTTAACAAATGTGACCCGTGCTGCTGAATGAGCACTGATAAGTGCAACCTAAATGAAAATATACATTTTTGCCGTAATTTAGATTTGCGTAAGAGTGAGTCTATAAAAACCCCATCTAGCAACAGTCACTAAAACAGCAGATAGTCTTCCTCATCTACCTTTAAATCAGTTTTTTAACAGGTATGTCTTCAGAAAAAATCCATTTAATCTCCTTTGAAAATGACCATTTTTCTCTGTTGGCTGGCGTAGTGCTGGGAAATCCCTTTGTATAATGTTTGGCATCATTGTGAAGCTTGAGGATTCCTCTTTTTATATATAGGACTGGGATTTTTTATTGGCGTCACTCCAGACCAATAAAAATCAAGTTTTCAAACCTGCGCTGTCTAGCTTGTTGCCAGATAATAAATTGGTAAATCTGAACAGACTATGTATCATTTTGAAACTTTTCAGGTGGAGAATTTGAAATAAACTCAACACTGAAAGACTCCTCATTGGGACTCATTCTGCCAACTACTTGCTGTGTTTAAATAGATAACTGTTGGAAATAGCGTTTCTGCTGCCTGAATAAAATGAAACGTAAGATAGAAATAAAGGATTAATTACACACAGGTACAGAAATAGTTTTCTTGACAGGCAGTGACAGGTGTTTCAGCTATCTGAATTTAATTGTATTACATTTCTCAATTAGCACAAGTTTTTCCAAGCGCACCTGTTAACAATCTGGGTTTTTCTGCTAAAACAAAATGTTCAACATGATAGCTGCTAAACATCGGCTAAACTTTAGCATTTTTGTGACAAACAAATTTGTCTATCATTAGCTGAGAGCTGTAGACTGTTTGGACTTAGCACATAGTAGCTAACAATATATCTGCTAAATATAAGCTAAACATTAGCCTTTTGATGCTAAACACTTCTGTTGAATGTTAGCCATTAGCTTGATTGTAGACTGTTGAGACTTAGCATACAGTGGTTAATAATATACCTGCTTAACATTAGCATTTTGGTGATAAACAAATGTATTGAATAATAATTGTTAGCTTTGCTGTAAACTGTTGAGAATTAGCATACATTAGTTAACAATGTACTTGCTAAACATTAGCATTTTGATGGAAAACAAACTTATCTAGTATTAGCTGCTAGCTTAGCTGTAGACTGCTGAGACCTAGCATACAGTGCTTAACATTATACCTGCTAAACATTAGCATTTTGATAGTAAACAAAATTTTTTAGTAGTATCCATTAGCTTATCTGTAGGCTGTGAGACTTAGCAAACAGTGCTTATTGTTTTACCCGCCAAACATTCGCTTTTTGATGGCAAATAAATTTATTTAACATTAGCTGCTAGCCTAGCTGGAGACTGTTGGGACCTAGCATACAGAGGTTAACCTTATACCTGCTAAACTTCAGTTAAACATTAGCATTTTGATGGAAAACAGATTTATCTAGTGTTAGCTGCTAGCTTAGCTGTAGACTTCAGAGACTTAGTGTACAAAGGTTAACATTATACCTGCTAAACATTAGCATTTTGATAGTAAACCAATGTATCTAGTATTAGCCGTTAGCTTATCTGTAGGCTGGGAGACTTAGCAAACAGTGCTTGTTTTACCTGCTAAACCTTGGCTTTTAGATGGTTAACAAGTTTATTTAACATTAGCTGTGAGCTTAGTTGTAGACTGTTGAGAATTAGCATACAGTGCTTAACAATATACTAATAAATATTAGCAGATTATCTGTGTTAGCTGCTAGCCTAGCTGTAGACTGAGACTTAGCATTATGTGGTTCACATAAAACATTAAACACTAAGTATTTGTATTGTCTGTCTGATATTAACATTTTGTGCACTCTCAGCACCACCAGCGTAGCTGTAGACTATTGTTACTTGATAGTTTTTGTTGCTTTTTTTTTCACCCCATGAGAGTTTGGTTTACATTTCAGGGTTATTAACACACTGTTGTTTGTTCAGTTCAACTCTGAACACCGATGTGAATTTCCACAATCGGTAGCTTTGTAAAGATCCGTCCTCTTATCTCTACACACAACCTAAACAATCATTGCGTTACCACCGATTGTCACTTCGACACCTAATTTCATCACAAACAGTGAATATTTGGCAGGCTGCTTGTTGAGGGATGTCGCAGCTGAAAGAAAGAAATGGCTAAAATTCCGGCTCATCCCAGACTTTGATTTGAGTTTCGCTAAGCTTTTCTGATCCCGGGGCTTTGATGATTCCATGTCACCATCTGCCTCCGTACAGATAAGTTTGTGCGTTCACTCTGACATCCTGTCTCGCGTGATTCCACAGCAAACCGCAGCTCAAGCCGAAGTTTGGGCAACTTATTAGCTTCCATTTGGTTTTGAGCGGCACTGATTTTCCATGGCCAAACAAATTAGGAAGAAAACCTGCGTTAGACAGGCGGAGGCCAGAACATAATGCTAAAATGTAAAAACGAAACTAAATCGGCTCCTTTATGGGTTGAATATCAACAGAGGGAGGCCTAAGACCCAGCAGAGCCCAAGAGCGTCCACCAGTCCTCGAGAGGATCCTTGAATCTGCATCTATTTATGTCATTTTCTCTCCTCTTCCTCCTTCCTTAGATGGCCTACAAGCCCTGGCTCTGCGCTCAGTATTTCCCCACCACCCAGCAGTCATGTCAGAGGAAGATACCGTGCCACCAGTACTGCCTGGAGGTCCAGCAGAGCTGTCCGTTCATCCTGCCCGACAACGATGACCTGATCCATGGCGGGAACCCCAGCTTCATCTGCACAGGTTAATACCGGGCCCGCCGCCCCGAGCCGCTTCCAGCAGACGAAGGCGGACTGAGCGCTACCACGCGTGGGCATTTCAGCGGCCTTGTGTTCTCTTCTTCAGTGGGGGGGTGGGGGGGGGGGGGGG
>NC_051452.1:12496414-12509478 GCF_001649575.2 Kryptolebias marmoratus | reverse complement strand
GGGGAAAGAAAGAAAAAATTTAATTTCTAATAGTGAAAAACATTTTATGCAGAGAATTAGATCATCCATCTAAGGACTAGATGGTGCCCCTTCAGAAAAACAGTCAAAGGTTTCTGATGACATCTAGTGGCCTGTTTGAGTATTGCAGCCGAACACATAGCAGGATGTTTTTAAAAAAGCATCAATAAATTCAGTTTGACCACCTCATTAAGAACTCCTGCAGGCTATTCGGGAGTAAATAACTGATCTATATGTTATTCTGCCTGTAAATAGTTAAAATGGGCCAAACAGGTTACTTTTTAATGTCTTCACAATATCAGTGTCCTAAAGATTGATATTGCAAAAAAAAAAAGATTGGAACAGATCACCGACACAAAAGCCCCGAGACACTTCGGAGTCTCTGAAATGTCTCCAAATGTTAGCGGAGAAGGCTCTCAGTTTCCTCGTGTAACTCAGAGGTTTTCGGTCTCATCGCTCGGATTTTAAACGCTGAAAGTGAGACAAAGTTGTCTCCAAACAGTCAGAGACGTTGCGGGCGTCTCAAACCCGTCTCAGAATTTGTTGCAGCCGAGTTTCTGCAGGGTCGTCAAAAGTCTCGATTTTAGGCCTCGAAATGTCTTGATATGTCCATCATTTCTGTTTGAGGTCCTTAAATACATTTAGTTTCGTCTCAGATTTGTGGGTAGTCAACTTTTCTTTTAATGTCCTGTCTGAGGGTTTAAGAAGTCCAAGCCCTGACATGAGGCAGATCTGTCCGGAGGAATTTATCGACGGACGTTTAGCCTTCCTTGCAAAAGGATCCAGTCTTGAAACGGATTCGCTGTCCTCTCTGGAGCGAGAGCGAATCGAAAGGCAATGAAATGTGTGACTTGGTACGAAATTTGATGACTCGTGCATTTCTGTCACTCACGCAGGTCCTAAACGTGAATCATCGTGGTCTTTTATAAAAGTTTACTCGCAGAAAACCCCTGTTTCCAGAGCACCAAAGCTGCAATTTAACACATAAATGGGAGCTCTCCCAAAATAATAAAAAAAAAACATCCGGGTGTAAAATAAGGAAAGCTGGTCCAAATCGTTTTCAAAGTGAACTCCGGTAGATTAAATCCGACGTGCCAAAGTGGATACGATGTGGACGGAGTACTGCGCCAGGCCAAGGATACAGTTTAGCCAAAATAAAAATAAATAAATAAATAAAATGGTCGTACAGTCTTGCAATTTGGAGCTTCAGTAGTTGCAATCAGATCGGGTGTTGGTTCAACCCGAGGGTGGCAGGGGGGCTAACATAATCGATGCTAAAGCACACCGAGTGTGACGCGATGAAGCTAGCTTTAACGCAACATGACATCATTTAAGGTCGCAGTGACAACACCGGCTCCGGTCCAAATACGTCTTAGTGTCTTAGTGATCTAACGTGGTGAACTTCACACCTGAAACACGAGACGAACCCGTATAAAGAATCAATCGATAAAGGGCAACAGTTGACCAACTTAAAGAAGCTCATCTTTATAAACCAACACCAACAAGTCTGAATATTTCTCCCAGCTGAGACGTAAATATGTTGTCAAAATTGCGGCCAAATTATTTTGAATTTTAATCTCTGTTTATGGTCTTATTTGGTTGATTTAGTTGACATTTATTTGCTGTTTTTGCATCATTTTTGTGTTTGTTTTGGGGTTGCTTTGGGGAATGAGGGTTTGGTGGGAAAATATCCTCCAAATCATGTTTTTAAAAAAAAAAAAAAAAAAAAACAGGATAAAAGGGACAAGTTGGTCAATTTTAACAGGTTTTACGAGCTAAAGGGTTGCCAACTTGCCCAGCGAAGCATCAGCCTTTTAACCCTTGGTGCTTTGGGACAGATGACCAAAAATGGGTCAAAGGTCAAGCTTTGGACTCCCACGAGGTATTATTCCTCACTTTGACAAAACACGGGGCATAAAAAAACCCCTGTTAAAATGGCGGGTCTTTGTCAGAGACCACATTAAATCACTTAACAACTATTAACTTAACGTATATCCTGTTCAATGTTTAATTCACTGAATAAAATGAAGGCGTTTCTGGTGTTCTGTGAGCAACAAATGAAATGTCAGGAAGTTGCCCCAGGACAGTGCAACTTAATCTCAGGTTGATTGGAGTCAGTTTAATTGATGGCAGGTGTGTTCCCAACAAGACAGAGAAGGCTGTAATTTCACCGGTCGTTGGTTTCAGGGTGTGCACACTTACCCAGCTGCACCTTTTTCTTCTTAATATTTCCTGTTGAATCGTACAGAATACGTGACCCGCGCTGTCAGAATGAGCACAGGCTGCAGCGCAAAAAACAATATTGATTCTTGCCATAATTGAGGTATGCGTATAAATGAGCCCACAAAGACACCATCTTGCGATCCCGATAACTAAAATAGCAGCTAATCTACCTTTTGAAATCAAAGTTTTCTGACAGGTAGGTCTTAGGAAATAACCCTTTTCATTTTCTTTTAAATTGACCGTTTTTAGCTTCGTGTCTCCCGGCGCTCCAGCAAACCGAACCAGCTCGTTGCCAGCACATTAACAGTCTGCAGTCATGTCTTTTCTTAGAGCAGCAAAATAAAAACCCGCAACTACGGCGCCCGTGCAGCGACGTCATCCAGACGGCTCATCCCGCCATGATGGAAGGCAGTTTGGCATGTGGCTGCGTCCAGCAGCTACGTGCGTTTAGGTGGCTGCTTGTTGGAGCAGCTCTGTTACTTTCATTCTGAGATATTGCTTTTGAAAACTTTATTCCTCTTTTTTTCTTGATGTAAATCACTTTTTTTGGATGATTATTTCCTCTGGTATCAGATGCTGTGCAGCTGGAAGGATTTTTACAGAAACCTTTTTACTTTTGGACATTTTGTTATGATCCGTAACCATGACAACAAGTGTTAAGCGTAAAGAACCCTGAAGTCCAGTTGTGGCCAGAACCAAGCAGACCGCCTGTAAATCCACTGGAGGTAAAGCTCTCAGGAAGCAGCTCGCCACCAAATCCGCCCGCTAGAGCGCCCAGAACAACGGTGGAGTGAAGAAGCCTCACCGCTACAGGCCCGGTACCGTGGCTCTCAGGGAGATCCACCACTACCAGAAGTCCACAGAGCTGCTCATCCAGAAGCTGCCCTGGTCCAGGAGATCACCCAGGACTTCAAGACCGACCTGCGCTTCCAGAGCTCGGCCATCATGGCTTCGCAAGAGGCTAGCAAGACCTTCCTGGTGGGGCTCTATTGCCCCTTTTCCACGGGCTCTAAATGTCTCGGCTCCACTCTACTCGGCTTGCTCTGTGCGCGTTAACACTGGCATTTTTTCGAGGCCGGCCCTGCTTCTTTGGTCCCTGCTTCAGAGTAGGGCCAGCTGGGCCGGCCCTGCTTCATGGGCGGCGCAAGCTTAGCTCCTGTTCACTCATTGGTCGTGGGTGTGACCAGATGCAAGCATAAAGAGTGAAGGTAGGAATATAAACAACAGTGTTAGCTTGCCCTGCAACGTTTATGCCGTCTGTCCCCCAGCTGAAGGCGCTGTAAAGCCTGAAATCTCCGGCGGATAACAGCTGTCCTACTCCGCGCAACTATCACAACATCCAGAGCATTTCTTCCACTGCGCCTCTCTTCCTGAAGTCTCAGGAGAATCCCCATAAGTTTAAAAAACAGCAACAACACAGGGCCAACGTTGTCCATAGCGCTTTCGTTGTTTACACAACTTGCGCCAAGTTTTCATAGCAGCAGAGCTGAGTGGAGTAGAGCTGGACTTCTGATGTGTTCCGGTGTAAAAGGGGCATTTGATTTGAGGACACCAGGACAAGAGGACACATCGTGACAGACCGCTACAAGAGACACGTCCTGCCCACAGCCATCAGCATCTATAACAACGCTTTAACTAAACCAGGATTATGAGCTACAACAACATCTTTTAGGGATTAATAAAGTATAACATGTAACTGAGAATATTTGATATTTCTATATGCATGATTTGACATATAACAGTTAAAACCAAGGTTAATTTATGTATGTTTTCAGTAAATATTGATCAAGACTGGACCAAGTTATTAATCTTGGTCCCCTTATGGAACACAGTTTGACCCCCCCGGTCTAGATAGCCAAGTTTTATTATCTGTCCAATCTGAGGACCTCATTAAACCGATCAATCGATACATGTGACGTATCTTTTAACCTGATATTCATTCAGACTTCAATTCTAGGTAGTTAGGAATCACACCACCGTACAGTAAGCTACCAGGAAGCGTGTTTGTTCGGTGAGAGCTGAACGGGCTCTTTAGGAGCTCGCCGCTGGGGAAAAAAGTCAACGTTTTCACGTGTTCCGATCTCTTTCCCAGGGCTCTTGGGAGATCACCCGTCAAACGGCGAGGCGGAGTGCTGCGACGTCCGGTGGGACTCCAAAATGGACAGCCCCTCAGGCGGCACGCTTAAAAGGACTGCTTCTTCCTGCCAGCCCGAGGGGGCATCGGTCACGTCGGCCGCCACGCCCAGACTGTGCAGCGGGCGGCTGAAGATCTGCCTGCTGGCCCTTGTCCTCCTACACACTGTCATCATCATTTCGGCGTCCCACAATTCGACGTTGCTGGACGTGGCAGCCATCTTCTCGCCGGAGGAGGGCGCGTCAAGCGAGGAGTGAACCGCGGGTTCCGATTCGAGCCCGGATCTTCTATGAGAAAATACAAAACGACGGCAACGAAAAAACAAACAAACGAGAACTTAAAAAAAAAAGAAGAAAAAAAACCCCAAAAAATAAACATGGCAGGATGAAGGCCGGCCAGGACACGTCTGGCGAGACGCGCTGGAGACGTCACTACAATCTGCTGCCAACGAACCATCCATCACAGGAAGTGGGAGGGGCTTGAACTGGAGCTGAGGGTGCTGGGACTAAACATCGACCCAACCAAGATGTCTGACGACCCCCACCTCCCCTGAAGGAACGGACTTCTTGCCACTTGAAACCTGCTCATTGTTTCTATCCCACCCAAATGTTTTCTATTACATCACCCCCCACCTTTCTCTCTCCTTCCTTCCTGTCCCCCACCTCCCTTTTCCTCCGCCCTCCCATTTTCAGCATGTGGATGGGTGGCATGTCGGATAGAAAGCGAACACTGAAGACGTGTGCATGCCAACTTATCATTACCTTTAGATTTTTTCTTGCTGCATTTTTGTTTTTTTGTTTGTTTTGTTTCTTCTTTAGTTTCCAGGTGCAGGAATGTTTCAACATGTCGACTGTGTTCCTCTTCTTGCATACATTAAATGTAACAGTGAACGTTTTCAAGGCTTGCTGTTGATGAAAGCCTCGAGCTCTGAGGGTAGAGAAGCTAGAGAATTGAGGTTCCAGCATAGCATGAACAGTTCAGAAACAATTTGACAATTTGAAAAAAAAGCTATTTATTAACTGATTACGTTGTGTTTTCAACTGCTTATAAATAGTGAATCTATTCTGATTAAAAGTGCAGCCGTGACTGGTTCTTAATGACAGCTTTACAGCAGACAGCTGCTCTCCCCTCTTCCAGGTGCTGCGTACCGGCACAGAATCTTTTAGTGGGACGCAGTACTGGACCGTACCAGTTTACTTTCACCCCTGAGTATATGTAGCCAGCACCCAAAACCCAAAATTACTTTGTGGCCCCACTTGGCCCTGTCCAAATCTGCCTACTCTCAACCTAAAAAAGAATCAGTTGACACATGGAACTCACGCCTCTTGACCTTTACAAACAGCTGATTCTCAAGTAGGCATTGGAGGGCTAACCTGACATACCTGTGATCTTCTTGAATGTCTTGAAAAAAAGATGAGGATTTCGTTGAGGTAAACAAAAACTAACTGGTCCAGAAAATCCCTGAAGACATTACTGACGAGAGCCTGGAAAATTGCTGGGGCATTGGTTAGTCCAAATGGCTTAACTAGGTACTTGAAATGTCCTAATGAAGTCTTGAAAGCCATTTTCCATTCATCTTCTTTTTTTATATGAAACAAATGGTAAGAATTTCTTAAGTTCAGTTTTGTGAATATTTTAGCTGAGTGTAATCGTTCCAAAAGTCCATGAGAGGAAGAGGATACTTATTTTTGACTGTTATTTGGTTGAGATGCAGGTAGTCAATACAGGGGCAAATTCTGCAGCAGTTTCAGCATCAAGTCTTTTTAGATTAATCTCCATAGTCTAGGGCTATGTAACCACTAGACTTTTTTCCGTTCTTCATGACCAACTGCTGCAGCTCCTTCAGGTTGGAAGGGTGCTGCTTGTGTCCAATGATCTTTAAATCAGTCCACAGATTCTGTTAGATTGGGGCCTGGGTTTTAACTGGACCATTTCAGGAACATTTAACTGGTTCTCCTTAAACCAGTGGAATGTTGGGTCAAGAGAATGTTTAGTCAATGTCCTGCTGGACGGTCGACCACTGTTCCAGTTGTAAATCTCTTGAAGACTCCCACAAGTTCCTGACAACAATTTTACTGTTTTTTGCTCCATTCATCTTTCTTTAACTCTTATTATTTTGCCATTTACTACTCAAAAAAACAAAACATAACAGAATGATGCTGCCACTACCATGCTTCACTAAAGTGATGGTGTTCTTCATATAATAAGAGGTGGTAGATTTGCCTCAGACATGGTGTTGTCCTTGATGTTTGGTGTCATCCAATTCGTTTCTAGTGCGTGTTCCCGTCTTGCCTGTTCCTGCTACCTGCCTCAGTTTGTATTTTTGTTTCCATCCTAGTTTTGAGTTAGTTTATGTTTCCTATTTGTGTGCTGCCACGTCAGTTTTTGGTTTTGTTAATTCTTCAGTTTAATAAATTAGTTTCTTTTTTTTTAAGAAAAACATGAGTCTGCGTTCTGGGTTCGTCTCCGTCACCCCATCTCACGACAGTGTGACCTCCCTGTGTCTCAGAGGGGGTTGCGGATGACGATGCCTCTCACCCATCCTGTGTCCTGGAGGGGGTCGTGGACGGCGACGCCTCTCACCCATCCTGTGTCTCCGTAAGGGCCACCGACGCCTCAGCTTCCCTGCGGGTCTGCCCGACACCACCTCAGCTCTTCTTCTTAGTTTTTGCCGAGGGTCCGGTTCGACGTCTCGCCTCAGTCTGCTCCGTTGAGGGTCTCGGACAACACCTCGCTCCGCTTCGCATGGCCGAGAGTCCCAGACGACGCCTCGCTCCGCTTCGCATGGCCGAGAGTCCTGGACGATGCCTTGCTCCACCGAGGGTCGACGTCTTGCTCCGCCCCACCACGCAGAGGGTCCCGGATGACGTGATGCTCCGCCCCGCTCTGTGGAGGATCAACGTCTCGCTCCGCTTTGCCACGCCGATGGTCGACATCTCGCTCCGCCTAGCCACGCCGATGGTCGATGTCTTGCTCCGTCCAGCCACGCCGAGGGTCGACGTCTCGCTCCGCTTTGCCACGCCGATGGTCGACATCTCGCTCCGCCCAGCCACGCCGATGGTCGATGTCTAGCTCCGCCCAGCTACGCCGAGGGTCGACGTCTCGCTCCGCCCAGACACGCCGAGGGTCTGAACCGACGCCTCGCTCCGATCTGCTCAACCGAGGGTCGGCGCTTCGCTCCGCTCTGCTCGGCCGAGGTTCTGGATCAGCGCCCCGCTCCAATCTGCTCAGCCGAGGGTCGGCGCTTCGCTCAGCTTCATCACGCCGAAGGTCCAGGAAGCCGCCTCGCTCCGCTCAGCCACGTCGAGGGGTCCACGCTGCGTCCAGTCCGCATCGCTCACACCTGCCTGGTCCACGCCTGCTTCGTTCTCGCCTGCCTGGTCCACATCTGCTTCGCTCACGTCTGTCTCCCCCCAGTCCAGGCCGTCCCCCAGAACTGTTGCTCTGCCGAGGACGGTGCCCAGGCCGTTTTCTAGAGCTCCGTTTGGGGAAGTCCGCTTGGAAGCGGGGCTAAAGACCACTCCAGAGAATTGGGACACACTACACACTCAAACCCTTCAGCATAAACGCGCATTTGAAAGAAGCAAGGTGTCACCTGTTTTGGACTGGCAAGTTCCCCAGGACCGCAAACAACATCAGAGGTTTTTGGGTTTTGCCAATTTCTATCGTTGATTTATCCGTAATTACAGTTCCATTGCTTCTCCTCTCCATGCACTAACCTCCTCTAAGCTCCGTTTTCAGTGGGACCCAGCTGCTGACAGGGCCTTCTCTAAACTCAAGCAGATGTTCACCAAAGCGCCCGTTGTCCACTCTCCTGATCCAGACTGGCAGGTCAGAGTCTGGGGTAGGTGCCATACTCAGCCAAAGGTACGGAGATGGTAAGATCCACCCCTGTGCTTTTTTCTCCAAGAGTCTCTCTTCTGCAGAACGCAATTATGATGTGGGAGACCGAGAGCTCCTGGTGATTAAACTTGCCTTGGATGAGTGGAGACATTAGTTGGAGGGAGCCAAAGAACCTTTTCTAGTCTGGACTGATCATAAGAATCTGCTCTACCTACAAACAGCCAAGAGATTGAACCCAAGACAGGCAATGTGGGCACTCTTCTTTTCCCGTTTTTCATTTTCCTTGGTCTACAGGCCGGGACCTAAAAACACAAAACCAGATGCTTTATTCAGAATGCATGAATCTGCCCGCGGATCTTCCTCTGAGTCAGAGAAGTACATTCTCTCTAGGTCCATCCACCTGGCTGTGTCTCGTCTTGAGCTGGAACAAGCAGTTGCTGAAGCTAACCGCCAACACCCTGTGCCCCAGGAGTGCCCACCTCACCATCTCAGGATCCCCTGATTCCTGAGGTACTTAAATTTTGTCACTCATCCAATCTGTTCTGTCATCCTGGCCTAGCCAAAACCCTCAAGTAGGTTCGAGCCCACTTTTGGTGGAGGAACCTCCTTTGGGAAACCAAGGAATTCGTGTCAGCGTGCAGTCTGCTCCCAGGCCAAGTCTTCATGTCAACCCCCAGCGGGACTCCTTTGTCCCCTTCCAATTCCACACTGCCCCTGGTCCCATATTTCAATGGATTTCATCACTGGTCTTCCCAGCTCGGACAGGTACACAGCAATCTTAACCATAGTGGATCGCTTTTCCAAAATGACTCATCTGATTCCTCTCGCAAAACTTCCATCCTCCAAGGAACTAAGCAAAATTCTTGCATGAGAAGTCTTCTGTCTACATGGCCTTCTGATGTAGACACACCCTTCTGACATTGGGTGTGTCCCAGTTCAGCGGCTGCATCCTTCAAAGGCCAGATTTGAAGGCCGATTACGTCACAGCGGAGCGCCAAAGGCTGTCCCAATTCGAAGACTCCTTCAAATGCGGCCCACATATGCGTACTCCTTTTCCCCGATTTGAAGGACGGCTCCGGTGTATCCTTCTCAGCCCATCCTATCCCAAGATGCATTGCGGGTATAACCGGTCTAACGGAAAATTCTTTTTACAATGGCGGACGAAGGGAGAGCAGAGTACACTTTTAAATGTAAGTATGTTAAAATCTGGGATTACAAAAATTAAAAGCCTAAAGCGGTTATGATGATAGGCTTTTGTCATTTGCGTAAACACTTTTTTGTATTATTTTTTTGTCAGAGATCATCAGGACAATAAATGAGCTTGTACAGCGGGTCCCGTAGTTCTTCAACTATTGCCGCTAAGCTATTTTTTCTCTTTTTTTTTAGGGACCAAGGAGCAGACCGAAGCTTTTATTAAGCTTCGGAATCAGAACAGCCACCTTTTTACGGGCGCAAAAAACTCTGCTGTGGCATGGAGGTAGAAGAATGAATCCATTTATTAATCTTATGAGTACAGTTTCATTAACTCCATACTGTCCATAATCTGTGATCTAAATGAAATATAGCTCCTACTGTGTCGTGCTGTGAAAACTGTAGTTTTTAAATATGGGTTTAAGACATTATTTTCCATATTTCCCTCTGCATTCATTTTATGTTGATGTTATTAGGATAATTTTGGAGAAGATGGGCCTGCAGGGGAAGGTGAATCCTTTGCAGGCAAAAAAGAAATAGGACAACTTAAAAAAGAAGTATAAAGTATGTACATGTGTAATGAATAATATATTTTTTACATGCAGCTGTTAACACATGTAAGGTTTAAATTAAAATGTATGTAGCTCTTTTTGTGAACTGTCTTATTTCCTCTGTTAAGGACTGCAAATATCCAGAGTCAGGGGAAGGAGTGAGTGGGAAGCCCACTGCTGCAACTTGGCCCTGGTTTGTCCTCATGGATGAGGTTTTAGGACAGAGGCCTTCAGTCCTAATTGCCTCCATCACTGCTGACCAAGAAGACAGGGCTGAGGAGCAAAGAGAGGAAAGGAGACAGGAGGACAGAGGATGAATTAATGGACTTGATCAGGGAAGATATGAGGCAGANTTATTATCTTTTTTTTTTTTTTGTTTTGTTTTGTTTCTCCTTTAGTTTCCAGGTGCCGGAATGTTTCGACATGTCGACTGTGTTGCTCTTCATCACCTTAGAGGCGTCTTCTTCAGTGCGTTGTATGTGATGTCGCTCGAGGGGGGCTGACGGTATCAGCTCGTCTGTCACTTGGTTGTGGGTCTTGCTTTTCTTTTCTGAAAAGAAAATGTGTTTGTTTGTTTTTGTTTCCCGTATCCTGATGTTCAGCTTGTGTGTATTTATTTATTTATTTTTGCTTTCTTACCGGACCTTTTCTGAACCCCTTACGACGGTACATGCCTAGCATTTTAGGACCTTAAGTGCTCTGAGACTGGCTCGCCTTCTCCTCTGCCTTGTTCATCCACTGAGCAAGTTGGGAGCGAAGTAGGAAAAGGAGAAAAAACCAAACAAACAAAAAAAAATGAAGGCGGCTGCAGCTCCTGAGCTGTCGGCAGCTTCGAGGGCGTCGCGAGAGTCGCCGCCCCGAGCGGGGTCGCGGGGTGCGGCGGAAGGCGGCGGTTCCCGGCGTTTTCTCGAACGTTCCGTTTACGTCGCGGGGACGTGCCGCGGGCATCGGTCGGGATTCGTCGGACGGGAGGCCGAAGGGACGACCCAGGGACGCAAGAGTTGCGAAAAAAAGCCAGAACACCGGGAGGGGAGGAGGGGGCCTCGTTCATCTGCCAAAACAAGCACCCAAACCCGGGTTCACTCTGGACTCCACGTCCCGTCAGCTGGGATGACCTCGTTTAATTTCCTTGCTGTGAATTAACGGTATTAAAGAAAGAAAAGTCAGACTACAGGTTCAGGTCCTGAACGAATTTGGCAAGGACCAGAAAAAAGGTGGTTCTGGACCAAAGCTCTTCTAGGCCCGCCGAACTCAAATCAACCGCTGCACGGTGATTGGGTCAAAACGACCCCACTTTACTGTAGCTGTTCTGGTCCAACACGAGCCGTTTGGTAAAATAGTCTGTTTTTTTTATTTATTTTTTTTAAAAGACCAAAACAAAACTCAGGGAAAAGCACCGATTGTGGAACTTTTGTTTCTAATGGCGGGGGGGGGGGGGGTGTAAATATTTAAAAAAGATTAGGATCTGTCGACAGCTCGGGTGTTTTAACGCTGCTGCTTCTCGCTTGTTAAAAGATTCTTGCACTATTGATTTATTGATACTAGATGGTCGCCAGATGTTTGCTTAAAGCGGTGGTTCTCTGACTTATCATCCTTTGGATGAAAAAAAAACCCCCAACAATTTAGGCCCCCCTTTGGCTCAACAAGGCTAAACAAATCAAGTCCAATTATAACTAGGAAGTATTAAATTGACCTGATTTTGTAAAATTTGTACAAAAAAAGTTTTTTTTTTGTGACGTTAAGAGTGCAGGAAAGTGTGCAGTCTCTCTCTACCCCCCCCCCCAGCTTTGGTCCACTTAGTTCAATTCCACTTGTGATTTTCAGGCCCTAAATGAAGACGATATAAAATCAGGGGTGGTTTGAGAACCCGTCGGTTTAAAGAGTAAAATTGGTCGCTCCGTGACGTGGAGTGAAGTTAGTCTGGACTTAGAAAAGGAAAATACAGAAACTTGTGGTGTACTTGGATCAATCTTCAGTAAAAAGCTCCTTTAGGAAAGTTGGCGAAGCGTCATAAAGCGGGGTTAGGTTCCCCTCCGAGCTTGGTTTGGAGCACCCGTGACGAACGAGGCCCCCCTGGATGTTCGAACCTGGCAGTGAAGCAATAAGACGAGTCCTGGGTTCGTCGCCGAGTGGGTGCGAGCGACCAGCCAATCAGTCAAACAATCAACCAATCAAACGGCTGACTCTCAAATCACCAACGAGCTGATCCATGACCCCATCTTTCACGGACCAGCGGCGAGTCGGCGCGCGAGGAGTGTGAGGCGTTTTTAAGGGCTTATTCATTAGATTTGTTTTGTTGTTTTTTTCCCACGCTTCTTCTTTCTGGTTTTTTTTTTTTTTATCCTCTTTCATGGCGACCGCGCCGCTCCCCATTTTTGTTTGGGAGGCAGGGACAGGAGAGGAACTTGACCTCGAGTTACAAAGCTGAGCTCTCAGAAAGTGAACCAGACGGGGGGGGGGGTCTCTCGCTCGCTGAAGACAGATGGGAGCGTTAGATTTCCGGCTGTGGATAAGAACGTGCCCGGCCCGTTTCACACCTTGACCTTCCCTCACCTCGAATCCCCGTCTTTAATTTGCTCCACGTTCACGCCACAAGTGGAAGTGGGAAGCGGCACGAAAGTCGAGTCCGTTACTCGCCTCACAGTCCATAACTTATCCCACGTTCTTGGTTTTGTTTCCGCTTGATTTGATATTCTTACGCAGCACTTTTTCGTCCCCCTCCACTTGTTTTAACCCTGCCGCTGCCCTGTGGTCAAAGTGTCCCTGAAGGCGTCGTGGGTCGTCCTGACCCGAATGCAGCAGGAGGGTTGATGACGAACTGTGACCAGGACTACATTCCCCTGTGGACAGCAGCAAATGTTAGGCCCACACTTCTTATTTCTCCGTTCCTTCATTTTCTTTTTTTTTCTTTTTTTTTTAGCTGATTGTGTCCTGTGGATCTATGCAGATGAACCCCGCCTCAAACTCTCACTTTTCCTCAGCCACCTTCACCCCCACACACCCACACCCCTTGTCCTTTCTGTTGTAAATACGTCCTGAGGATGTGGGAGCTCCAAAAAAAAATAATCCCCACCCAACCCGTTCCCGACGTTCCCAATCACCCC
>NC_051452.1:12477126-12495976 GCF_001649575.2 Kryptolebias marmoratus | reverse complement strand
AGGAGTGTGGGCACGACAGAACCGATGCTGTCCATGTGTGGGAGATAAGGGTTTCGGGCAGAAGCGACACCTGCTAATAAACTTGATTTGTCTTAATCTACCCTGAACCTCATGCACTATGTTGCCAAAAGTATTCACTCACCCATCCAGATCATTGAATTCAGGTGTTCTAATCCCCTCCAGGGCCACAGGTGGATAAAATCAAGCACCTAGGCGTATAGGCTGCTTCTATAACCATTAGTAAAAGAATGGGTCGCTGTCAGGAGCTCAGTAATAGGATGCCACCTGTGCAATATGGAATTTCCTCACTATTAAATGTTCCACAGTCAGCTGTTTGTGGTTTTATAACAAAATGGAAGCGACTGGGATCAACAGCAACTCAACTACAAAGCAGTCGGCCATGTAAACCACAGAACGGGCTCAGAGGATGCTGAGGCTCATAGAGCACAGAGGTCGCCAACTTTCTGCAGAGTCAGCATCTACAGACCTCCAAACTTCATGTGGCCTTCAGATCAGCTCAAGAACAGAGCAGAGAGCTTCATGGAATGAGTTTCCATGGCTGAGCAGCTGCATCCAAGCTTTACATCACCAAGTGCAAAGAGTCTGATGCTGTGGAGTAAAACACGCCGCCACTGGACTCTAGAGGAGCTAAGACGTGTCCTCTGGAGGGACGAATCACACTTCTCTGTCTGACTGCATTGAGCCAAGTGTGAAGTTTGGTGGAGGGAGGACTATGGTGTGGGGTTGTTTTTCAGGAGTTTGGCGTGGCTGCTTAGTTCCAGTGAATAAAAACTCTTAATGCTTCAGCATACCAAGATAATTTTGGACAATTTCATGCTCCCAACAGTTTGGGGATGTGTCCTTCCTGCTCCAACATGACTGAGCACCAGGGCACAAAGCAAGATCCTTAAAAACATGGATGAGGGAGTTTGATGTGGAAAAACTTGACTGACCTGCACAGAGTCCTGACCTCAACCTTAACAGAACACCTCTGGGATGAATTAGAGCAGAGACTGAGAGCCAGGCCTTCTGTCCAATGTCAGTGTCTGACCTCACAAGTGAGTTTAAAAGAATGGTCAAAAATCACTATAAACACTCCTAAACCTGTGGAAAACCTTCCCAGAAGAGTTAAAGCTGTTATAGCTGCAAAGGGTGGGCTAACTATATTGTTTGAGTGATATGTAGCTTTTGGCCACCAGAGGGAGACAGATCACCATCAATAGAATCCACCTCCTATTTGGGGAGAGAAAATTTTAGTAACATTAAAGCTCATATGAACAACAAGCTGCTTCAGGTATGCAGTGTATATAATCAGTTGTTAAATCCAGCACTGAGATCCAAAGGATACTAAGAAGTATTTGTTGCATCATTAGGATATGTTGTTTAAAACTTTTATAAGTGCAGCCTCAGTGCTGTGCTGTGGTTGAAAACCCAACTATAAAGCACTACATATGTAGTTTTGTATAAAAAAGGAGTACTTTTTTTTTTTAACCACTCTATAGATCAGAGTTTCCCAAACTTTTTCCCTGAGAGGGCCGAAATTAAAATCTATAAGAGGGCTGTGGGCCGAATGCAAATGCTTCTTAAAGTTAAGTCCTTTTATTTTTCTGTTTGAAAGGAAGGTTACAGAACATAAAATATAACAAGTAGGTCCTATGTCTGCATTTAAAACAAATATCTAATTTTTAGGATAATCATTTGCAGTGCAAAATGTCAAAAAGTGCCAGTCCAGCAGCAAAACACTTTAGCGGCAACAATAATGTGGCACCAGTCAGAAACACAAAGCTGGTCTTTGGCTTTTATCAGCCTCTCAATATCTGCCTGCAGCTGACTCGCTGATAAGGTGAGTATCGAACTCTGATGCGGACCAAAAAATGCAAATTCTGGTCTGTCTGAAATCCTAGGTCTCAGTTCAGTTGAAGTGAACTCTGGCTCAGTTTGAATGCTGATGTGAATGCAAGCGGACCAGAGACCGCTCCAAAAGCAGGAAGCAAACTACAGCACAAGGCCTTCTGGGTAAATACAACCAAAACAAACGCACGACTCTACCACTAGCACGAGAAATGGCTCGTGGTGAGATGTAGAAATCTTAAAACCACTCAAATTTGATGCCACTCCATTTTTGTTTTCTTTTCCAGAAGAAAATAGTTTTCATATTGTTTCCTTCAGTAGTTCTCGGTGCAGCGCCACCACAGGCGAGGGGGGGACAGGTCGCTCAAAGGGTTTGGCTGGATTGACTCGGTGCAGTGTGAATGAGAACCGCAGGAGCTGAAAATAGAACAAATGTTGACATTTTAGTCCCCAATAGAACCGAATCTACCGGACTATCAGGTGTGAATGCAGCCCTAAACTCAGTTAGCTCTGACTGAATGTGATCAGGCGCTGAGTCTAAGGGCTGGGAAAGCAGCTCCATGTCACCTCCACTATTCCCAACGTCTTTCCAACTCCTGGTCCAGGGTCTTGGGAAGTGCTGCATGCTCAGGCAGTCTGTATTTCAGCAGACCTCTCTCTCACTGGGGAAGTGTGCGAGGTTTCCTGAGGAGTGAAACGGCTGCTAAGACTTAAAGCAACACCACCATAGCTATGACAAATAATGCAACAGAAACATTGTTTAAACCGTAAACGTTGTTACCGCCACGAGAGCATGCAAGATTAAAGGCAGAAAAACTTGCATGCTTGCCTGTCAGTCAAGTTTCAGAACCACGGACAGCGATGTCCCTCCACAGCACAGTAAAAGAAGGCAGGACTTACTCATCACATAGACGTCGTTATAGACATTCTTATTATTAAAACTGTGTGTGTAATATATTAAGTTACCTGCTGACAGATGTCGACAGAGTAGCTGCAGCTTCGACCTGAAGGCCTTTATGTGGTCAAACAGCTGAGTGATGATCCGTTCCTTTCCCTGAAGCCGAATATTCAGGATGTTGAACAAGTCAGTGAGGTCCACCACACAAGCCACGCCACAAAATCATTTGTCTCCTGCAGGGACTTGCAGTACAAAAGACCTGCAAACTTTCCCGCGGCTCAGCCACCTCATCTCTTGGTGGCAGAGCACACTTTTGTACTCTGTCTCAACCCCCTCCAGAAGGGCCCTTCTTGGTGAACAGGTATTGTGCCACCTTACCTCCGCATTGGGCAACCTTCTTAGAGTGGTGAGGCCTTCTTTCCTCCTAACCATGGCAGATGCTCCGCCTGTCTTTATCCCGACCATTTTCTCCCAGCTCAACCCACTCGTTTCAGCTGCTGCAAACATATCCTCACTTGTTGTTGTGTTGCGCAATGTCTCAATTCCGGCCAGCTCCTGCGTAATTTCGATATTTTCACTCATTCCCCGAACGAAAACCTAAAAATTGTGCTGAATCTGAAATGTCCTTTGCTTTCAGCACATGCCAAAGAATAGGCAACGAATTTATGAGCTTTAGCTCTGAGCTGCACCCTAATGTCCTCAGTGCGACGTGTCACAGTATTTCTTGAGAGGCTGGTTTGGGAGAAAGTTCTCACTTGAGAGGGACACTTTAATGCCACGGCTATGGACAGACACTCCTTAACAAAGTCCCCCATTGAAAATGATCTCCCAGTCCGGGCAATTAGTGCAGAAATCTCAAAGCTGGCCCGTGCAGCGCCGTCCTGGGCCGTGTAAAGGTGCCTTGTTGAGAGCGGAGTTCAGCCAGCAGGAACGTGGTCTTGTTCTTTCAGACGTTACCAATGAAAAGTGAAAAAGCTGGAAGCTTCATCTCGTAGTGACAACAGATATTGTGTAGCCCTTTAGAACAGCAATGGACTGATTGCAAATAAGGCAGACGGCTTTACCATTGATGTCAGTAAAAAATATATTTCCCTCAAAGTTTTTTTTTAAATGTCTTTTTGTCTGTGTGTCGCTGACGATGTCGCTCCATGCTGGTGTTTGATTAGCCGTCAGCTAAGTGGTAGCCTGCAAATTTTTTTTTTTTCTAGGCTCGCAAACTTGGAGAAAATTTGACACAGTCCGCTCAAGCAGCAAAGGCTCATGGGACATATAAAAAATATATAAAATAGTATTTCTGGACTTATAAAGTATGCAAAACTACATGTGTGCCTAAATCTCATCTAAATGTCTCTTGTAGTTACTCGTATTTCTGGTTTATTTTAATATGTGATAGTTCAAAGATGATAACAGGACCATGAGTAAAAACTAGATGCAGTACAGACCTGAGTGAGGTTGCCTCTCCTCCCCCCGACCTTCTTCACGTCATTGAAAGTTGGTGTCAAACGTTTGTGCCGCTATCATTTTAAAGATTACAACAGAAAAAAATTTTCAGAAGTCACCAGAGGTCTACCAGCCCAGCCCTCACCCCAACCACCACACACACACTGGGGCATTTTAGGACATACGATGACCTGAGAAAGGATGTAACAGTAGCATCTGAAAAACACCAGCATACTTCCTCACGCTGTGCTCTACACAAAGGAATAATTGCAAGTATGTCTGCTGTTGGGCCCTCCTGAAATGTAATAGCTTCTTTTGATTTGTCTAATGTGTGTATGTGTGTATGGGGGGGAGGGGGGTGGGTGACCTTTTGACCTTTAAGCTTTCAATAATATCTTCAAAACAAAAGCAGCACAAATTAAAAATTTTAGCAGCACAGATGTAGCACAGTTCATTGACACCAGTATAGTTTGATTTTGTAAATGTGGGGGGCTGGTTGCCCTTTGATGACCTCTGGAAACTTTTATTAATTTTCTTTAAAATGATAGTGATTTTTACTGCACAAACGTACCACAAACGTTTGACATCAGTTTCGAATGACTTGAAGAAGGTCGGGGTACCGTCACATATACAGTTATTGGGAGTCAGTTGATGTCAGGGAAAGGAAATGCTGTGTGAAAGTATAGCAGTCAGGATTACTAAGCAGAAAGACACTTGTATCCACATTGTTACCAGGTCAACTTCTGACGGGCTAAATGAAAAAGGGCACCAGGCCAACTTTGGCTCATGGGCCACACTTGAGGCATCCCAGCTTTAGACGATCTTTGCCAAAAACGTTAGGTTAGAGATTGGGCTGAAGTTACTTATTACTGAAACATCCAGATCAGGCTTCTTTAAGAGAGGTTCGATCAGTGCAGTTTTCAAGGCCTGAAGCGAATGACCTGAATGACCGTGTCAAGGCAACAGGCTGTGGACCTTGGATCAAAAACCATTCCTGTCAAAGATTTAAAACTTCAGTGTTGAAAATCATCAAAAGCAAGGGTGGGCAACCCTGGTTCTGGAGGGCCACTATCCTGCATGTTTTACTTGTTCCTCTGCTCCAACACACCTGATTTGAATCAATGATTAACAGGCTTCTGCAGAACATGAAGAGGTAATTTAACCTCTGAATCAGGTGTGTTGGAGCAGGGAAACAAGTAACACATGCAGGATAGTGGCTCTCCACGACCAGGGTTGGCCATCGCTGGTTTAGACGCACTAAAGATTTAAGACAATTGGCAAGAAAAAAAAAATCTTTTTGTGTTTATAAATTGCCCTTTCCCTAGCATTATCTAAGAGTGGATGTTACCGAAACGCCCCCTTACCCCGGGATGTGCCCCTCACCTCCCGGGACTTTTGTATCTAAAATTTCCCTGGTAAGGAACAAAGTGATGTGAACACAGCGATCCATAGGCATGTGCTAATGCATCTGAAGATGTCATTAAGATACAGACAAAACTCCCGCTAAGAGAGAGAGAGACGCTAACCCACAACCCCCTCAAGGCCAGAAAGGATCCAGCTAGTTGTGAGACAATCATTGATTTTGCAAACACCCTCAGGATGTTGTTTTCATGCACATCTGTATTATAAGGACTAGCATATACCACTTGTTAGGACTTTATGTAAAAAGGTTTGCTCAGTGTTTGAGAATTAGCCGACCTTTTAAAAGATTCTCTGATATCTTGTGACGATTGCTGAAGTAGCATACAATGTGATGCACATGTTCATTTATATTGATTTAACATTTAAATACTGTTACAAACAATCCTTTGGAGACCCAATTGAGATCAATTAGTTGTAATATAAATAACACAAGTTTTAATGGACAACACAAATGCTCAAAGAAAATCACGAAAGAAGTGTTTTTAAACAGTGGGTTGGTTTATTTTCCCTTCAGAGTGACTACATTTGTCACAAAAATAAACAAATAATGTCAACATTTGTATTGTAGTTCTGCTCCGACTGCAAAACCTCACTGAAAGGTTCACATTTAGCTGCATGAAGCTTAGTGTGCTCTGTGCTACGCTAGGCTAGGCTAGACTTCGAACTTGTTAGTGCATCTCACATCCTACTAAATTTAACCAGAGCTTTAAACATATGAAAACACTAAACATTTAAAAAAAATTTTTTTTAAAGTTTGGTGTTTTCTTTTGTTTAAACGTCTCTGTGTGGACAGAGCTTTTCAGAAACCGGCATTTCTTTTTCTGCTGAAATGACGAATAACGGAGTACAAACTGTCAACGGTATCAAAGTAAAAGAAACAAGTTTCTGGAGAATCTTTAGCCAAGCTAAGGATGTTCTTTCTCTGCATTTTGATATGACGTTATTGTGGACATTCTCGCTGCCTAGTGGTGAGTCACGTGTGCAACAACATTTTGGTTAGAAATTTGCGGACAGAAAACAAAAGGAAACATATATATATATATATATATATATATATATATATATATATATATATATATATATATATATATATATATACACAGAATGTAAAGACACTTCGTGAAATATTAGTTATACAAAAATAAATAAATATTAGTTATACAAATACAGTATAGATTATTATTGTGCAACAATAATGAGATTCAATGATAATATGAGTGATAAATTATTTCACACAACTTGAATTTGGCATCATCAAAAAAGGATAATACACACGAAAAGGCCGACGTTCTTCAGAAACTTCAATTTAGTTTGATTTGGTTTTGGCAGGAACCTCGGTCGTCTTGAATTAAATGTGTTACCTTTTGTTTCTACAAGACATTCTGCTAAGCGGTTTCATCCTGCTGACGAAAGCAATGAGTCTCGTTTTAATCACAACGGCTGAGGCTTCGTTTGGTCTGTGACTTAAACAGGCGGAGGCTCATCTGAGCACAGAGTGACGGAAGAACCCGGCCAGAATCCAAATCCAGGGTAGAGAGGTTTGTTAAATTTGGTTGTCAAGGTGTGGAGGTGGATTGGTGTTGCAGAGGAGGTTCTGTAGAAGGACAGAGTGCCCGCAGAACAGTCCACATACACGCCAAGTTTGTGGAAGGAAGCGGGAGAAGAGGAGGAGGAGGAGGAGGTGAATTCTCGTATCTTGTTGTGGCAGACAGAGTAACGGCCTTCATCGGAACAGCTCAGACTCCAGGATATGTCATTAAATCCAAACTCACAGTCGTTATCGTTTCCTTTGCGTTTAACTTCTTTGTAAGTCACTGATATCTCGACCTTCCCTTTCCACTTAACCTCCCAGAAACAGCGATCAGGCAGACTTTCTTTGCACATCACCTCAGGCCAGAAGTCGAATCTGTCTGGATGATCAGGATATGACTGATCCTCCTCCACATGTGTCACCTTCCTGTTGTTGTCAGACAGTTGGAGCTTTTTGTTCACTGTGTTTGTGTCGATTGTGAGCTGACAGGAATCTGATGGAGAGAACAAACACAATCCAGCTGCAGTTATTGATCCATCATCTGATCATTTATTGACACTTTGATGATGACTCATGAATGAGTGATGTGACAGTTTGAAGATGGTTGAATGTTGCTGCTTTGTTGTCATGAATCAAATGAAAAACACACTTACACTTCCTCAGACCTGGTGTCAACCATCGGACTCCAGCAGGCTCCACCCTGAAAGGAGGAGGGGGGGGGTCAGACCATCAGTCTCTTCACATAGTTCATAAAGGTTGTGGTTGTTCTAAATCTCTTCCCTTTGAGAAATATGAAGGCCACTGTTCTCCTCAGCAGCACAAATATTTTGTAGCCTTGCCCAGATTTGTGCCTTGCAACAAACCTGTCTCTGAGCTCTGCAGACACCTCTACAGACCTGATACCTTGGTCTTTGCAGCTAGAAGACCAACCAGTTAACCTAAGATGCATCTATTGGGGCTGTGAGAGGAAACTCAGAGAAAACATACTCAAACTCCATGCAGAAAGGTCCAAGCCAGAGGTCAAAACAACCGGGACCTTCTTATATTGTGTGAGGTTATATACCTGAGTGAGTCCAGTTTCCAGGGTGCATCCGGTGCTTTCAGCAGCTTCAACCCTTCATCTCCTGGGTTGTTGTAGCTCAGGTCCAACTCTTTCAGATTCATGGGGTTGGACCTCAGAGCTGAGGCCAGAGAAGCACAGCCTTCCTCTGTGATCAGACACCCTGACAGGCTACAGACAGAACAGACAGGTTTTCTTGATCCTTTCTGGACTTGGAACAGGTTGTGTCATACCAAACTTGTCAATGCCAAAATCTGTTCTGTCTTGTTAGTATGTAATTGAGTCTGGGTTGTGTGTTATTGTCTTATCTGTAGGTCTCACTTATTACTGGCAATGTGGGCCAAACTCCCATGATAGTTGTTTTTGGACCTGAATAGCTCTTGGTAAAGGGCCAAAACCCCATTTTCTTGAAATACTACCCACCCCCCATCCCACCCCCTAGGACACCACAAGAGACACAGTTGTAAGCTTCCTCCAAGTCAACAAAACACAAAGACCAGTTGGGCAAATTCCTATACATCCTCCAACTATTCTTGCAAGAGTACAGTTTGACCATCCTTGACATAGACCTTCCCAGTGAAGCTAAGGAGTGCCTCTATAGTCGGAGCACATCCTCCGGGCCCTACTTTAAAAACTAAGAACCACCATGGGGGTTGGGCAATTAGACAAACATATCAACCATTGGCAATTTTTTGGGGCCTGAACAGCTCTCGGTAAGGGGCCAAAACCCCATTTTCTTACCCCCCCCGTTCAAATCAAAACTATAACAAGATGTAATACATCCTGATACTGTGCAATCCACCTGGTTTAATTCCAGCAAGCAAAGCTTCCAACTTCCTGTCAGGTGTCAGTCCTGTCCCATGTCGAACACCTGACAGCAGGCTGAGCGGCTGTGGGACACTGCTGTCGTTTTATTGCATGGCAGAGGTCTGTGTGATGAATTTGTTCAAATTAACAACTATTTTGATGAAAAACGAAACGGCCTGTCACCTAAAGGCAATGTTACCCACCTCCACATAACGGTGCACAGGTGTGTTAGACAAGACAGCCCAATAACATCCAGTGCCTTGAGGAAGTCAAAGCGAAGCTCAACAAGAGGTCAACAAGACCTTGCCCCTATTATAAACAGTTTTGACAAAGCATCACTTCCCCTGCCTGCGGTAAAGTCCTGCTCTGTAGCCTCACCAAACGCAAGTTCTTCTGCCATTGGAGCTGCAGTTTACTTGGCCTGCCAATACATGTTAGATCTTCTATAGTCCCAACAAGTTAATCAAACTCTAGAATCCCTCCTTAGCCTAATGGGTCTCTTCACCATAGCTTTCCCACCACTGTGACAAGCACCAACCACCTTACGGCTGCAACTCTGTTCAGCCATATCAAGGCCTGGAACATGGCCCAATTGGACTTCATGTCCCCTGCCTGGAAAAGCTCTGCTCAAAGTGGAAGTTGAAAATCTTCTGGACTGGGGCCTCTGCCAGATGCCTAGAACACCGTTCGTAAATGCTTGGGTGAACAGCATCTGTTTGGAGTCTTCCCTCACCATCTGATCCAGCTCATCACCACACAGCACAGCTCCTCTCTCCTTTATTCACCAGAATGTCCAAGACACACAGTCGCAGGTCTGATAATCAATTATTAAACAGATTACTAACCCAGGATGTCGTGCCATTCACTTATGGAAACCTATCTTAAACATGGTGTTTGTTATGGACAAAAGTCCAACAACAAAACATTCAGGGGAGTCATACATTCCTCTTTATCATGCCGGTCCTACATAGGCACTGAACTCCCTCAGTAAGAGAACTAATGCCCCTTTTACACGGGCTCTAAAGGTCCCGGCTCCAAAGGTCCCGGCTCCACTGTACTCTGCTTGCTTTGCGCGCGTTTACATCTGCATTTTTTCGAGGTCTGCCCTGCTTCTTTGGTCCCTACTTCAAAGTAGGGCCAGCCGGGCCAGCCCTGCTTCGTGGGCGGCGCAAGCTTAGCTCCTGTTCATTTATTGGTCGTGGGTGTGACCAGATGCAAGCATAAAGAGCGAATGGTAGGAATATAAACAACAGCGTTAGCTTACCCTGCAACGTTTATGCCGTCTGTCCCCCAGCTGAAGGCGCTGTAAAGCCTGAAATCTCCGGCGGATAACAGCTGTCCTACTCCGTGCAACAATCGCTGCATCCAGAGCATTTCTTCCACTGCGCCTCTCTTCTTAAAGTCACAGGGCCAACGTTGTCCATAGCTCTTTCGTTGCTTGTGCTCAAGTTTCGGTAGCACCCCCCCACACACACCATGCACACAGACACACTGCAGCCCTAACCTCCGCAACATGAGGAGGCGTTCCTCTGCTACCGACCAAACTGGCCGGTATAAACGCGATGCATTCTTTATAGAGCCGAGCCGAGTAGAACCGGACTTCTGAATTAGGGCCTGTGTAAAAGGGGCATAAGTCACCTGATAGAACACCTTTCACCCATGGACTCCAAATAGATTGGGTACTCTGAATTGCTGCTAGGTGCATAAGCACAAACAACTATCAAAACCCTTTCTCCCACCTGAGAGCAAAAGGATGCCAACCTTTCATCCACCTGGGAAAACACCAATGTTTGGTCAGCAAGAAAGCATAAGTACGCCTATCCTCTCTCACTGCCTCTCATCCAGACTCTAGAGTAGAATATAATCCACCAACTCCCCAGGAGATTGGTTCCAGAGCCTATAATGTGGGTCAAGCTGAGCCCGGCTCTATGGTTTTCAGTAGCTCTCAATCCCCTGCACAAACCTGGGCTGTATCCCAATAATGAAGGGATGTTCCAAACTCTTAAAGCCAGTTTCAACAACCAGGGATCAGACAAACAAGGCCTCTTCTTCTAACTTATTCCCATTTCACGATGAAATGTTTCTTATGAAGCCTCAGGGTGCTTGCCAATGAATCTTTTCCTTTGGTCTGGCTACAGGGTGAAGCTCTAGGATCCCTAGTTTGGGTAAAGCATTGTGGTGTCTTTGTCTAGAAGTCATTGCAAGGGTTGTTAAATCATTCTTTACCTGGCTCCTTGTCTGGAACCAATTTGCCATACAGTAGGAGACCTTACCAGGGGAAAACTACCATCAACAACACATAACAAAACATATATTTACCCATATCGTCCACAATAAAGTTGCTGATTCATGAAGGTGATACAGTTTAAACTTAATTCACAGAGTTTAAAGTCTATAGAGAATAGTTTTTGTTTATTAAAAGTTACACTAACTGGTTTTTTTCATCTTACCTTAAAGTTTTCAGCACACAGTGTTTTTCCTTTAGTCCTTCACACAGAAGCTTCACTCCTGAATCTCGAAGGTCATTGTTACTTAGGTCTAACTCTCTAAGGCAGGAGGACTGGGAACTTACAATGGAGGAGAGAACTTCACAGCTTTTCTCTGAAAGATTACAGACACTTAATCTGGGGAGACAAAAATAATAGTTAGAATTACTCTTTTTCACTAGCTGCAAGTTTACAATGCAGTAAAATCAACTTATCTGTCTGTGTACTTACAGAGTTTTGTTAGATGCCTGAACAACCAGTTGCAATCTCAAAAGAGCCTCCTCAGAATTAAAATATTTCTTCAGGTCAAACTCATCCAGATCTTTTTCTGACGACAGTAAGAAGAAGACCAGAGCTGACCACTGAGCAGAAGACAGTTTATCTGTGGTAAACCTTCCCGAACTGTGGAATGTTTGGATCTCCTCAACTAAAGAGCATTCATTCAGTTCATTCAGACAGTGGAACAGATTGATGATTTTGTCTGCAGACAAGTCCTCACTGAATTTCATCTTGATGTACTGGACTGTTTCCTGATTGGTCTGTGAGCTACTTCCTGTCTGTGTCAGCAGCCCTTGTAGGAGAGTCTGATTGGTCTGCAGTGAAAGACCCAGGAGGAAGCGGAGGAACAAGTCCAGGTGTCCATTTGGACTTTGTAAGGCCTTGTCCACAGCACTCTGATAAAATTTCTTCTCTGCAAATTCATCTTCTCTTATTTCAGACTTTTGGAAAGTTGTCTGATGTTCTTCAAGCAAATTCACTCCAGAGTTGATGAAGGTCAGATGGACATGAAGAGCAGCCAGAAACTCCTGAACACTCAGATGGACAAAGAAGAACACCTTGTCCTGGTACAGCCCTCTCTCCTCTTTAAAGATCTGTGTGAACACTCCTGAGTACACTGAGGCTGCTCTGATATCGATGCCACACTCGGTCAGGTCTGATTCATAGAAGATCAGGTTTCCTTTCTGCAGCTGCTCAAAAGCCAGTTTTCCCAGAGACTCAATCATCTTCCTGCTCTCTGGACTCCAGTGTGGATCTGTCTCAGCTCCATTGTCATACTTGACCTTCTTGACTTTGGTCTCAACCACCAGGAAGTGGATGTACATCCCAGTCAGGGTGTTGGGCAGCTCTCCTCCCTCTCTGGTTTTCAACTCATCCTCCAGAACTGTAGCAGTGATCCAGCAGAAGACTGGGATGTGGCACATGATGTGGAGGCTTCGTGATGTCTGGATGTGGGAGATGATAGTTTTGGCCTGCTCATCCACACTGAATTTTTTTCCAAAGTACTCCTCCTTCTGTGGGTCAGTGAACCCTCTGATCTCTGTCACCATGTCAACACACTCAGCAGGGATCTGATTGGCTGCTGCAGGTCGTGTGGTTATCCAGAGGCGAGCAGAGGGAAGCAGGTTCCCCCTGATGAGGTTTGTCAGCAGCACATCCACTGAGGTGGACTCTGTAACATCAGTCAGGATCTGATTGTTGTGGAAGTCCAGAGGAAGTCGACACTCATCCAGACCATCAAAGACGAACACAACCTGAAATTCTTCAAACTTGGAAATTCCTGCTTCTTTGGTTTCAGTAAAGAAGTGATGAACAAGTTCCACCAAGCTGAACTTTTTCTCTTTCAGCACATTCAGCTCTCTGAAAGTGAATGGAAATGTGAAGTGGATGTCCTGGTTGGCTTTGTCTTCAGCCCAGTCCAGAGTGAACTTCTGTGTTAAGACTGTTTTCCCAATGCCAGCCACTCCCAATGTCATCACTGTTCTGATTGGTTCATGTCTTCCAGGTGGGAGTTTAAAGATGTCTTCTTGTCTGATTGTTGTTTCTGGTCTGTGTGGTTTCCTGGATGCTGTTTCAATCTGTCTGACCTCATGTTCATCATTGACCTCTCCAGTCCCTCCCTCTGTGATGTAGAGCTCTGTGTAGATCTGATTCAGAAGGGTTGGGTTTCCTGCTGTAGCAATCCCCTCAAACATACACTGGAACTTTGTTTTCATCTTGGATTTCAGTTTACTCTGGCATGCGACAGGAGATCCTAAAATAATAAATAAGAGCACTAAATCAACAGCTTCTCATTCTTGTTTTAATGACACTAAAGCTGAACTGAAATCAAAACTCAAAAACTGACATTTCATGAATGTCAATTCAAATGGTGAGGGTTGTGTCAGAAAGGGCATCCAGCAAAGAATATTTTTGCCAAAACTAACATGCGAGTTCATCCAAGCCACACCATACCGCATCGGTCGAGGCCCGGGTTAACAACGACTGACACCGTGCTGCTGACAAACAGGATGCTGGCAGAAATTATGCTACTGTTAGTCAAAGACCATGAGGAGAGAAACGTGCCAGGAGACGGAGAGAGAAGAAGAAAATCAAGGGTGTAGGACTGAGGGTAGCAACTCTAAACGTAAGGACAATGACAGGCAAAGGTAGAGAGCTGACTGACATGATGCAGAGGAGGAAGGATGTATTATGATGAATGTGTGCAAGACACAAAATGAAAGGGCAGGAAGGCTCCCAGTACTGGGGCAGGGTTTAAGCTGTTCTACCATGGTGTGGATCGGAAAAGAGAAATGGAGTAGGGGTGGTCCTGAAGGAGGAGTTGGCAAGGAATGTGGTTGAGGTGGAAAGAGTGTCAGACAGGGTGATATGTCTGAAGGTAGAAGGAAAAGGTCTGATGTTGAATGTTCTCAGTGGTTCTGCTCCACAGGTTGGATGTGAGATAGAGAAGCAAGAGAAATTCAGGAAGAATCTTGATGAAGTGATAGAGATTATTCCCAGGCAGGAGAGAGTGGTGATCAGAGCAAACCTGAATGGACATGTTGGTGAAGGAAATAAAGGAGATGAGGAGGTGATGAGCAGGTCTGGTGTCAAGGATTGGATAGTGGTGTGTAGGATGAGTGTCGTGGTGACGAAGAGGAAAAGAGTAAAGGCAGAAAAGAGGACCAAATGGTGTAGGGTTGAGGAAGGAAGAATGTTGTGAGAAGTTCAGAAAGGAGGTGTTAAAGGCTCTGGGTGGTAAAAAAGAGTTTCAGAAAACTGGGCTACTACAGCCACAGTGATTAGAGAGCCAGGTAGGAAGGTACTTGATGTGTCATCTGGACAGAGAAAAGATGATAAGGAAACCTGGTGGTGGAATAGCTAAGTGCAGGAGGTTCAGAGGACTAATGCCTCTTTCACACGGGCCCTAATTCAGAAGTCCGGCTCTGCTCGGCTCTACAAAGAATGCATCACGTTCACACCGGCCAGTTTGTTCGGTAGCAGAGGAACGCCTCCTAGTGATGCTTATGGGGATTCTCCTGAGACTTCAGGAAGAGAGGCGCAGTGGAAGAAATGCTCTGGATGCCGCGATTGTTGTGAGGAGTAGGACAGCTGTTATCCGCCGGAGATTTCAGGCTTTACAGCGCCTTCAGCTGGGGGACAGACGGCATAAACGTTGCAGGGCAAGCTAACACTGTTGTTTATATTCCTACCTTCACTCTTTATGCTTGCATCTGGCCACACCCACGACCAATGAGTGAACAGGAGCTAAGCTTGCGCCGCCCACGAAGCAAGGTCGGCATGGCTGGCCCTTCTCTGAAGCAGGGACCAAAGAAGCAGGGACCGAGCGCAAAAAAATGCAGATGTAAATGCTCGCAAAGCAAGCGTGACCGATAGGGTCCATGTGAAAGGGGCATAAGTTAGCCAGGAAGAAATGGAACAGTGAGAGGACTGAAGAGAGTAGACAGGAATATAGGGAGATACAACGTAGGACAAAGAGGGAGGTAGGAAAGGCACAACAAAAGGTGTATGATGAGTTGTACAAGACTTGGACACTAAGGAGGGAGAGAAGGACTTGTATCAACTGGCAAGACAGAGGAATCAGGCTGAAAAGGATGTGCAGCAGGTTAGGCTTGTTAAAGATAGAAATGGTAATGTTCTAACAAGAGAGGAGAGGGTAATGGGAACATGGAATGAGTACTTTGAGGAGATAATGAATGAAGAGAATGAAAGAGAAAGAAGAGTAGAGGTCATAGAAACTGTGGACCGGGAAATGGAAAAGGTTAGTGAGGATGAAGTCTGAAAAGCTTCGAAGAGGATGAAGAAGGGGAAGGCAGTTGGACCTGATGACATACCAGTGGAGGTATGGAAATGTCTAGGAGAGATGGCTTTGAGGTTTTAGAGTTGATTATTTGATGGCATTTTTGAGAGTGAGAAAATACCTGAGGAATGGAGGAGAAGAGTGTTGGTGTCTTTAAGAACAAGGGTGATGTACAACTACAGCTACAGGGGAATTAAGTTAATGAGCCACACGATGAAGAGCTAGAAGAGAGTTGTGGAAGCTAGACTTAGACCAGAGGTGACTATCTGTGAGCAGCAGGATGGTTTTATGGCAAGAAAGAGCACCACAGATGCCATCTTTGCTTTGAGGATGTTGATGAAGAAGTACAGGGAGGGTCAGAAAGAACTTCATTGTGTTTTAGAAAAAGCACAGGGTGCTGAGGGAGGAGCTGTGGTGTTGTATGAGGAAATCTGGAGTGGCAGAGAAGTATGTTAGACTGGTACAGGACATGTATGAGGAGAGCAGGACAGTGGTGAGGTGCACGGTATGAGTGACAGATAGCTTCAGTGTGGAGGTGGGAGTGCATCAAGGATCAGCTCTGAGCCACTTCTTGTTTGCTCTGGTGATGGACAGACTAACAGATGAGGTCAGGCAGGAATCCCTGTGGACTATGATGTTTGCAGATGACATCGTGATCTGTAGTGAGAACAGGGAACAGGTGGAAGAGAACTTGGAGAGGTGGAGGTATGCACTTACAGACGAGGGATGAAAGTCAGCCGTAGCAAGACAGAGTACCTGTGTGTGAATGAGAGGGAGGCAGGAGGAACAGTGAGGCTACAAGGAGCAGAGGTCTCAAAGGTGTAAGACTTAAAGTACAGGGAGTGTGGTAAAGAGGTGAAGAAGAGAGTCCAGGCAGGATGGAGTGGATGGAGAAAAGTTTCATGAGTAATTTGTGACAAAAGGGTGGCAGCAAAGGTCAAAGGAAAGGTTTACAAGATGGTGGTGAGAGCAGCTATGTTGTATGGTTTGGAGACAGCTGAACTGACAAAAAAAAGGAGCCAGAACTGGACGTGGCAGAGCTTTAGAGTTCTGATAGTAATTCCCACATCAGAGCTTATGGATCCAAATCTGAGGAAGGCTTTTATCTTTTGGGAAACCAAAAAATTAAACTACAGAGATATTGTTTTTCAAATAACTAATTTTAACGAACTGAATCATGTTTTACCAGTAATCATCCACTCACTGATGAATGGCTGAATACTGTGGAACCACAATGGCTCTGAGGATGTCACACATTAGGGGGGGTCACGGAAAAAGTCGAAAACATCTGAGTATTTATTTTTTTAAATAGTCAAAAATTTTTTTTTAAATTTTACAACAAGCACATTTTTTGATTTTCTTTCAACTGATGTTGGCTTAAAAACATTTTTCAGTTCAGCTTTAATCTCTAGTTGACAAGAATACTTGGCAAAAACATTTTACTGATTTTAAAACTAAAATAAATATCTGCAAAATAAATAGTAAGACTTTTTTAAGGAACTGAACACTAAATTATGGTTTTAGTGTAAACTGAAAAGTTGATAAAAAAGAAACATTTTTTATAAAACATGGTAATCTTAAAGTGAATCAATGGAAACTGCTTTTAAAGCAAAATACAAAAGGCTTTATGGAAACATAGCTTTGTTTGCTGACACTAAAGTTAGAGAGAAATCCTCTTACGGATCATTAGACGATCAGCCAGCTCCCACTGCTTCATTCTTCTCAAGATGGTCACAGTAATATTTAAAAATGCCTCTTTGATGCATCTCTGCTGCTCTTTGTCTTCACCCTCAAACACCTCCTCGTCCTCCCCATGACTCTCTGAGCATTCTGGGAAATTTGGACTCAGAGCTCTCTGCATCACGTTTAGCTCTTTCTTTATGAAAGCGCCAATGTTGCTCTCCAGCTCCTGAAACAGAACATTGTAGGAATGACACATCAGGCTGAAATCATGGAGCCAAACATCAGATCCATGTTGAGCAGACTGACAGTCCACTGGTCTACAAAGTGCAGCATGGAGATGACTGTGGAAAAACAAAACTGATGTGCAGGTACAGACCTTAAATACTGAGTCCAGCCCCGTTTGCTGCTTCGGTTCAGAGTGATGACTGGGACCTTCTGAGCTTTGGTCGTCAATTCTGTGGAGGAATCGTGAAGAATTAACTCAAGCCTTATCTGTCCACTCACAGAGTGAGAAACACAAGGGAAAGCTCCACAAAGTGACCCGTGAATGTGAACAATAACTGTTTTCTAGTCTTGCTGATATATTTGGATTTACCAGCTGGGTGTGGAAATGTGTGCACTGTTTAACAATGCTTGCTTTAGTCCCACAAAGTCTCAACAACCCATTCATGAAGCTTTCTATCCCAGACTGGTTGTACAGGGACACTGAGTAAAAATGTCTTTAAGCTCTTTCACAAGACACCTCAGGCCAGGACTTAGACACCTTCTGGCAATCTATATTAATTTCATTTAAAAGTGATTCAGTTCCATTTTACATAGTTATAACATTTAGATCCAGCTCACCTCTTTGCAGATGAAGGTTGGTTTGATTTAAACTCAATAACAAAGTCCTTTGACTTGTTGCTCTTAAAGGACACACAGCTGGGTTCAGGTTCAGGTTAAAATAATTACTGAAAAATAATCACAAAAGAACCGCTTTGTCTAGGGGGTGAGAGAGGTCGAAGGAGGCCTTTGGCCATCTGACAGTAAGATAATATGAGATTCTTAATCAATGTCTTTGAATGTAATCAGTAGGGACAGACGTGGTAAAGACGTCTGAGCGGGAGTGATGTGCTGGTAACCTCTCCTCCCAAAAAAGTATTGATTTTCTACTGTCTTTATGCTAATCCTCTCCTACTTTTGGACAACGTCAGTTACTGACAAACATACATGGCATTTTTTACATCTTAGAAGATGGACAGTTTTTGATGTACAGGTGTGGGCTGAGCCAGCAATGGTCACCGTCATTGGGGCATGAGGTGGTGTGGCTGATTTTCCCTCACACGAAAATAACATCAGCCCCTGAGGGTTTTTCCCATTCTGTCTGTCCACACAGAGACAAACACAAGCTAAAGGTCCATGTGGAGTCATGATCCAACAACTATTTGTCCTCCTCCATCCAGCAACACCTGCCACCTGAGTGGAAGTTCCTACCAACACCTGTGTTTGAACCAAAGGTCAAAGGTGACACCTGCTGGACCAGCTGGTGACCTACAGACACTCAGAAACTCCTCCTACAACATTCATTCTTTCACTTTGACTGCTGAGTTTGGAG
>NC_051452.1:12470208-12475553 GCF_001649575.2 Kryptolebias marmoratus | reverse complement strand
CTGATCTTTGCTCTGGCTCTCATGTTCCCCACACAGAGTGGTTTTAGAGGGAGGGACTCCCTCCTCTCTGTCCTCACACTGATCCATGCTGCTGAATTCACATCCACATCAGCTCACACACACTTTCTACCTTCACCTGCAGAGGAAACACACATCAGTCATTTGCATATTTTACATTGTTTTTGTTGAAAGACGATCGTCTGCTTCTTCGCCTCAGTTTTACAAAACTTAAATGTAACGTGGTAGTCAGTTTTAACAAACACAAAATCAGCATAAATCGGTGAATTTTACAGACATTGAGCAAAAATTTGATGTGTAAATAAATAGGTTAGAAACATTCACAACACATACCCTAAATGTGACATCCTCTCGAGTTAGTGAATGACATTGTTTTCAAGGTTTGATTAAAACAACTACAACACTATTATTCCTCAACATAAGATGATCTTAGCTTAAAGGTCTGTCACGAAATCATTTTTATTTACTCCAAATGTTTGATTTAAAGGGGACCTATTATGCTTCCTTGAACAAGTTAGGATGGGTCTGTAGGCGATACAAAACATGTTCATCACATTTAATACACAAAATCATTCTCAGATATTGAGATTTCACCTGATCAGTTCTGCCTGTTTTGAGCTCATTTCAGAATGAGCGGTTTGTCCTTTTAACGAACTGAATCATGTTTTACCAGTATTCATCCACTCACTGATGAATGACCGACTGTTGTGAACCTCAGCGGCTCTGAGGATGTCACACATCGGGGGGGTTATGGAAAAAAAAGAAAACACTCCAGTGGTTTTTTTCAGCGTTCGGTATTAAAAAAAAATTTAGTATTTTTTTTTCTTTATTTTTAAAATAAACATTTTATGATTTTCTTTCAACTGATGTTGGCTTCAAAACACTTTTCAGTTCAGCTTTAAACCCAATGATCCACAGTATCAAAAGGCTTTTGTGAACCAAGAAGAACCTGTGAGACTGCCTTTGTCTTGCTCCAACTTGATAAAGTCAGTGAGATGGATTAAAAATGTATCAGAGGGTCTGTAACCTGACGGGAGCTCGTATAGGAGATTCTGATCTATGAGTTACTGATGGAGTTGTTCTTACGCAACTTCTTTTTTTACGTAATTTACGTAAAGAAAGTTTAGTTTACGTAGCAGTTTGTGGGCGGCGCCGCACCGCTGCTGTTTCCTGAAGCTTTCTGATCAGTTTAACTGGTTTAAAAAAAGAAGTGCACAGCTTGTTTTTAATCCCAAATGTGAATAATTTGTGTCTTAAAGCTCCGTCCTGCAGCGAGAACAGAAGAGCCAGAATCCCAGCTGCTCTCCGGCGGCCGCTCGGCCGAGCTCAAGCCGCCTTTGGTGGCTCAGACAGCGGGGAAGCAGCGGCTCAGCTCCCCCTACCTCCACAGGCTGATTTAGGCAGAAAAACTCGCCTCCAAGTCATCAGCAAATGAAGCCGAACAGTAAAATCTCGTCTGGGTTAAACCGCTGACCACCAACTAACTCTACTTTTCTTTCTTTCTAGCGGATTGACGCAGAAACAAGATGGAGGACGAACAAACTGACGGCTCTCCTTCGAGTCCGTCCGACTTTTTACACCTCCAGCTGAGAGTTTGTCACCGTGAAGCACGAAGAGACACATTTCTGCTGTTCCTGCTCGAACTAAAACACTGACAGACGATTTGAACAAGTCAAACACTGAAAAACAGCTTCCAGTACCTTCAGCTGCAGCTCCACACCCAGAAAATATCTGCGTCACGTCAGAAGTGAAAGTTTAACTTATATTAAAGGGGAGGAGAAAAAAAGGTCACGTGCTTTCCGTTAAACACTTCTTGGCTAAAAACAAAAACAAACAAACAAAAAAAATACAAGTAAAACAAACAAACAAACTATATGTTGTTTTATAACCTCATGTTTTCTGTATGGAAGAAGATTAGGGCCACAGTGGGAAAAAAAAGTCAAGAAACTCAGAGTTCTGACTTTTTTCCCCTCTGAAATCTATGGAAGAGGGGCAGCACCAAACTTCTTTTGTTGGAATTCTAAAAAAAAAAAAAGAATTCTGAGATTTTTATTTTTTTTATTTTTCACAGTGTCCCTAATCCTCTTCCTAGTGATGGAAGGACAGTTCATTTGACTGTATTGAATCTTGAATCAGTTCATTAAAGTGATTCGTTCAGTTCATTTGTGCAGCGAGTGACACAGGGCCACTTTCAGCACAGTACTACATGAACGAATCACTCCTTGGTGGCAGTTTGTTGTTTCTGTGCATGCGTGAATCAGCAGTTCATCCATTGAACAAATCCCTCCCCTGCCCTCTCTGACAGACTCCTCTCTCTGTGTGGCCGAAGTTAGCGAGCGCCACAACACGACAGCAGCCAGCAGCACGTTCACTAAATGTAAACCAGAGTCCTCTTTCTTTTCTCCTTATTATTGTTAAGACCTAAGGAGCCCCCAACAGCCTCGGTGCTGCAGCTTGTCCCGCTGGGAGTCTCACTTGCTCTTCTTCTGTCTCTTCTCTTCTTGTTACTTTATGTGTCCCTCAGTCTGTTAAGATAATGGGGACGGGGCATGTGTGTGTGTATTTTCATGAAGCTTGACTCAACATTAGCAGTTAGTTTGGTTAAACGTATGACGCCGACAAAAGCCTGGGAGCAAATCCTTGCGAGGAGGAAACAGTTAGAACCCCCTCAGGGCAGAGTCAGACAGTGTTTCGTTCACTGAGTGACACATGGAGTTTATTTACAGTGAATGAATCTCAAGTCACTTTCGCTCAGGTGTCAAAAACAGTCCCTCCCCGCCCGCACCCCGCTGTGTCGTTCAGATCCACGTCATGAGTGAGTCCCAGAACACAGAAGTTCCACTCCCGTTGAACTCAACTGAACCAGTGAATAAAGTAATTTGGTTCAGTTCGTTCACCTGAAAGATTTGTTTGTTTTAATGAATCATTCATGAATGACACAACACTAGACCATGGTCTGTGGCTGTGGGAGATGTGACGCAGAAAAGGAAAAAAAATTAGTAGTTCAACGAGACAAGTGAAAAAAATGAATTTTAACAGCCTTAAAAAATATATTTGTTCCAGTGTCAAAAACTCTGTTCTCATCTGAACACCAGGCAGAAAGACAAAGACAACTCAGTTTGTCTCCATGTGGACAAACAGGAAATAAAGCAGTCAGACAGCCGCAGCAGCCTTGTCCTGAAGGTGAATCAAAGTGAGTTCTGCCTCTTCTTCCCTCCACAGAGAGAAAAGCCACTCAGAGACTCTGAAGGAAAAGAAGAAGAATGTTGAGTTAACACTCACCCTGATTCAGCTTTCAGTCGTCCTTCTTCTTCTCTGTCCACTCAGAATGGACTCTGAACTCAAGGTTAACATTTACTGTTCTACAGGAAGAACCGGCTTTATGATGCTTCAACATTTACTGGAAATCAGGTGAGTTTATCTGTAGGTGTGTTTCTGCTGCTCAAAGGTCAGTTTTTCTCTCCTCACCAACACCGACTCTACCATCCATATCCGAGTGAAGCGTCACACACTCATTTAACTGTGTTCACACACACCAGTTAGATTAGATTAAACTTCATTGATCCAACCAAGGCTCAAACTCAGTCTCTGTTACCATGGTGATCTAATCAGGCTCAAAGTAATCCTCCTCTGTGATTCTGAAAACTCAGACTTTCAGCTCATCATAGCAGCTAAACTCACTTCATAGTCCAGCCCTCTGGTGATCCACTGACCTGCATCAGAACATCAGGACCCCTGAGCTTCTTTTTAATAGAAGTCTGACAAATATTCAGACCTTCCACTGGTTTGAAAGTAAGGTTCATACCGTCTTATGTCTCTGTGAGCAGGAACTGTCTGACTGTAGCCACAAGAATGACCTGTGATGAAAACCCAGAGCAGGGCAGGTCATTTAGGAGGTTTTCTACCAGCTGCTTTGTGCTTCAACATGTTCTGTTGTTGAACAAGTTCAGAACTGTGAGATGGTCTGATCTGAAATGACAATTTATTCTCTCTAAGTGTTTCAAATATCATTTATGGAGATGCTTTATTTTGTAACTGCTTGTTAAATTATGAGGCTTTTTATTTAATTTAAGAGCTCAATTTGAGAAACAAAGTCCCTCTGTCCATCACAGGAGAGACGTCCTGCTGCTGGAAAATAAAAGCAACTGAGTACCTTTTACTCAAAGTAAATTTTGACAGAGGGAGTTTGGAGGATGGGGGTGCTATTTTTTTTTTTTTTTGGGGGGGGGGGCTGAGTGGTGCTTGGCTTCCTGGCTGGGCCAGCAGGGGCTGCTGGCGGTGGGCTTGCCATGCTTGGCACGATGCCCCCCTTTGCTCTCGTTTTGGCGCCTGTACTGGTTCGGCGGGAGCCGGGGTTGCGTCTAAAAGTGGTCTATGGCTCCTGGGGATGTGGGGTTGGCTGGGGTCCCGGGAGTTGTGCTGGGCTCCGATGGGCGTCCCCTCCCTCTAGACCTCTCAGGGGGTTGGCCTAACAAAGGGAAAGGCTATATGCCCTTTCACCTTGGTTCTTCTGGGTTCCAGCTGCTGCGGTGGACTGGTGCCCCCCCCCGAACAAGTAACTTTACTTGTATTTGAGCAAAATTCCAACAGAGTAAATGTTCTTTTACTAGAGTACATTATTGTAGTACTCATTCTACCTCTGAAGGACAACATGGACCAACTTGTCCTTTTCATCTATTAATGCTTCTGTGTTTCATGTTGAGCCAAGCAGAACTTGTTCTTCTCCTTTAATATCAGGGTTTTGTTTGGTTTTTCTACAGAATGAGCAGCAGCAAGTTGCACATTTCTGGAACAGCCACATTATCTGCAGGAGCTCCAAGTGGACGTCCAGTTCTCATCTGGAGTGTATTTTTATATTTTAATCAGAAAAGTGTCCCATTTGTTTACATGGAGGGGCGGGACTTACAAACTGTACTGCAGACAACCACTAGGGGGCGCTCGTCCTTCGTGGCTTCAACTTCCAGCTTCTGGTCCTGTCTCTAATTATAATTACGGTGACCAACAGACGCAAACGTGCAGCAACCCGGCAAAACAAACAGCAAATTGTGGAACGCCCTCCAAAAGGTTAAATGTGCCATCAGGTCCACTACGTTGGTTCTGCTAATAGTTTTTTCCAAACAGCACTTTTTCCTGTCTGGAAACCATCCAGTAAGTCAGGATTCTGCAGAAAACCTTGAAAGAGTCTCAGTTCCTCGTCTCCAACATTAAGACTCCAGCAGCTGCTGCTTTACAGGCTTCTTTAGTTGGACTTTTTCATCAAACTAGAGGAGATTTTCACACTTCACTTCTTTTCTCCCAAACAGGGAAAAATTCCCATCATCACAATT
>NC_051452.1:12467109-12468988 GCF_001649575.2 Kryptolebias marmoratus | reverse complement strand
GGTAGTGACCGAAAGAATGAGATTGCGAATACAAGCGGCTGAAATGAGTTTTCTCTGCAGGGTGTCTGGGCTCTCCCTTAGAGATAGGGTGAGAAGCTCGGTCATCCGGGAGGGACTCAGAGTCGAGCCGCTGCTCCTCCACGTCGAGAGGAACCAGTTGAGGTGGCTCAGGCATCTGGTGAGGATGCCTCCTGGACGCCTCCCTGGTGAGGTGTTCCGGGCACGTCCCACCGGGATTTTCATCTAGGGCTTCCAGAGATGTTTGTTTTTTACTCATTTTGCTGCTTGTGGGTTGGTTTTTAGCTGTAACGTATCACGTGACGCAGATAAGCGCTCTGACACGCATCAAGAGGGAGTCATAGACAAATTGAGTGGAGAAAATTCAGTCAGTTTTTCAAAATAAATGTCGTTCAGAATCTGAAAATTAAAAAAAATAAAAACGGAAACGCTGTAAGTTAATTATTTTTTCTCTGCGGCCCGGTACCAAATGACCCACGGACCGGTACCGGTCCACAGCCCGGAGTTTGGGGACCTCTGTTCTAAGGAACGGGAGGAGTGATTACTAGTGGGAGCAGCTGTGTCTAATGAGGAGCAGGTGAGCCTAATTGACTGAGAAGAAGAGCTGATTGAAGGGAAAAGTACTGATGGCACAGAGAAACACACAAAGGGCCGGCCCAAGCCTCTATGGGGCCGTAAGCAAAATTTGGTTTTGGGGCCCTCTATTTCTGCTATTTGCCCACCTAATATAAACTCACTGCAACTCTGACAGTCCTGTTTACATTATCCTGTATATATCATCTAGTACAGCGGGGTCAAACTCTTTTTCATGTCAGGCCACATCAAGCTCATGAATGTCCTCAAAAGGCTGGTCATCGCAGAATGTATTGATAGAACTACCTATTAACAAACTGGCAAAATATAGCTTTCTCTGCATTCGAGGACTACTTCTAAAAATAAATATTGTAAGTTTGAGTAATTTGGCATTATATAAAAAAAACTTGATTTGATTTGACTGATAAAATAACACTGAGGTACACAACTGTTTCTGTGGCCCTCTAGAAGCCCGCCATAATATGGCGAGCCAGATTTGGCCTGCGGGCCTTGAGTTTGACACATACAATCTAGTGGGACTAAACGTAATGCAGGATCACTCAGGTAAATGTTCCAAAATCTGGGTCTGAATCTGTCTCTTGTTATTATTTTGGCTGGAAGGAAGACAGAGAAAATGTGATTCTGTTTCCAGTGATCCTTTTCTAAAACAAATAATGGATTAATTTATCCATGTCTGTCTCAGACTGTTTTTATTTTTTGGTATTTTGGATGCACACTTTGCAGGAAGCTCATATTACCGGTGTTTAAGCTCAGCTAATGTTTAAGTGTGGGGTGTTTGTGACATTGAGACGTGTGTATTAGTTAGTAATTTATCTCTTTCTGTATATCTCAGTTACAATTCATAAAAGGTAAAATTAAGAAAGCAAGCCTTGTGTGCGAGGACAGCAGAACTACAGACAAAAACATTACTGCTGCTAAAACAGTGTTTTTATTTAAAATATCTTCAGTTAATTGTTTGACTTCTTAATAAGATACACTAAGAAAAGTAAGGTTCATATTTCTGCATTAATATTTTGACATAAAACATCTGGAAGACATGGCAAATTTATTACTTCAGATTAAACGAATCATAGTTTTAGCCCTTTGTGAAAATGAGTTTGACCCTCCTGAGGTCAAAGGTCACACAGCTTTAATGAGGAGTTAGAAGCTCATGTAGAGTAGAAGAACCGTTCTAAGCTCTGAAAGCCTCAGGAGAAATCAGGAGTGTCTTTCTGTGAACCCAGGATTGTGTTTTGTTCTGTGAAGTATTGGGTCTCGTCTCGTGAGC
>NC_051452.1:12455227-12455982 GCF_001649575.2 Kryptolebias marmoratus | reverse complement strand
AATGAACAGACTTTGCTGCCATCTGGTGGAAATATGATCATTCTGTTCTGTTGGACGAGACCGCAGCCGAGTGCTTGTTCACTTTGACAAAGTGAGATGTGGGAGATTTTTTGGCTCCAAAGCCAGAAGAAAATGACAGGCCTATCACTCTTTAAAGGAACGCATCCAGCCTGTCACATTTTAGCTCCAAGTTTTAAAGGAAGATTTGAAGTTTTCTGTTAGCACTTGGAGGATGTGTTGGGGAGGACTCTCAGCTACTACCACACCAAAGTTCAGCTCAATATCTGCAGAACTGGTTGAGTTACAGCCATTTAAGTGTTTTATAAGGTCAGCTGACTGCGTCGGCCATCTTGAATTAGGTTGACTCCAAAAGATAATCAGTTGTAGATGTACCTCCTGTGATTACTTTCTGAGAGGTTCAAAAACATCCGTTTATTGGTTCAGGAGATATTTTGCTAACAGACAAAAAGACAGAGGCTTTTCTGATTGCCCGTGATAACTACAAGAATTATTTTGAACCTTTGAACTGGTTTGTTTTGTTTAACAACAAACCAAACAAACAAGTAACTAACTCAGTCAGGTATATTAAACTGTGTTTTAGATGTATTTTATCTGTTTCAGATTTCTTATATCATCCATGTTTTCAATGCTTAGGTTAAATGGACTATTAAATAATTTGATAATATATGTGTGGCAGTTTTTCGATTTATAATATTAATTGATGATAAAAATCTGCTCACCCAGCACACTAACAA
>NC_051452.1:12449039-12455127 GCF_001649575.2 Kryptolebias marmoratus | reverse complement strand
GAGAAATCAGGAGTGTCTTTCTGTGAACCCAGGATTGTGTTTTGTTCTGTGAAGTATTGGGTCTCGTCTCGTGAGCTGAATGTATCGTTACATCCCTGTTCAAAGCCAAACTCTCCTGTTTTTCCAACCCTGTGTCATGACCTTTGTCACAGATTTAGCCCACATGCAGAACACTCAGGAGACCAGGTAGAAAAAAAACAATAGTTTATTTTAAATGATATCATCAGGAAGGAACAGGAAATGGGCCTCTCAGGAACAGAGTGTCACTATGAGAAAGGGGTCCAGGGCATTTCACCGTTGGATGGGTGAATCAAATTTGAGATGCAACAACTTACTGGTGAGTGAATGAGCCCAGCTTGGAGGGGTGACTTAGTTCGGAGATTATGTTCTGATGTTTGAGGTTGTCCGTAGTGGCGTGGCTTCCAGGTGGCGGTTTTATTTTTTTTTAGTTTTATTTGGCTCCATTTCCTCTGAACAAACAAATCTGTGAAACAGCCCTTTACTTTCCTGTGGAATCAGAAGCTAACTTCAGGTGCTCCTGTGGTGAGACTAACTTTTTCTGCAGTCCTGTCGTCTCCTCTGAGACAGATTCTTTGATTGTTTCAGGAAAATGATGGATCTGTTCCATGTTTACGGTGGCCCTGAAGTGCAAACCACAACAACATCAACGAAGCACACAAACAAAAAACGAAACATTTGATTTGGTTTCAGACGGTCGATGGTATACCTGAGATTTCTGTTCAGCATAAGCATGCAGGTGTTTAGTTTGTAGTGAAGTGAAGAAAGGTTCTGTAAGTTAAGAGGAAATTATCCACCTTGTTCTGGAGGGAAATGTATTTTTTCTCTATGGTTTTGATGAACCTTTTGATTGTCTGAACAAACCGTTCAGCTAAGCTGTTTGTTGATGGGTAATGGTGTTCTGATGTGAAATCCTTGATGCCGTTTTCCTTGATGAATATTTTGAATTCATCTGAAGTGAACTGTGGTCTGTTGTTGCTCAGGCAGGCCGTTTCTGGCAAAGATAGTTGTGAGAGCACTCAGTCTTTTCAGGTGTGGTTGATTTCATCATGATGACCTCTGACCACTTAGAATGAGCATCAACAGCATTCAGGAACATAGAGTTCATAAATGGTCCAGCAAATGCAAAATGCACCTTCTGCTATAGTGTCTCACAAGGAAGGAGAGGTGCTTGTGAAGGTGTGTTTGGGACTTTCTGGCGTCCTGAACAACATTTGTTGAGGTTCTCAATTTGTTTATCTATACCCGGCCACCAGACGTAGTTTTGGGCCAGACTTTTCATCTTAAAGGTGACATCATGGAGAATCTATATGTTAAAGAAATTTTGAAATAAAAATAAAATCTTAATAATAATAATAATAATAATAATAATAATAATAATAATAATGACAGAGTCAATGAATTTGGTTATATTCATTTACCTGTCAAGAAGGAGACAAGCTAAGCACAGGTGTACAGAGTTGTCTGGAAGGGTGATCCTTCACAGCTCATTTTATAAACACAACAATATTCAAGGAAAAAACAGTCAGTACAACAAGGTTTCTCATTGCCTTGTTGAGGGAGTCAGAGTCTCCACTCTTATCTCCTTCCAGCCCACGCCATCTGTTTCTTTTCCCTGTCAAGGAGTGGAAGGACCTTGGAGCAGGAACAACCCGTCTCAAACAGTTTATGAACACAAAGCTCTTGAAAAGCTTTAAACTCTTTGGAAGATGACAAACATTCATTTTGCATTTAAAGGCCTACCATAAAGATAATTTTAGTCACACTGTAGCACTCTGGTTTGAAGTTTTGGGGGGAACTACAACATGGGAGTCACACAGTAAGGTTTCTTGACACACAGGGAGAGCTGGTCTCACCTAGCTGAAAACTCAAGGAAGATGAGGTTTCTGTGTGCTGGCCATCCACCCAATGTTAATTCATACACCTTGGACAGTGTAGGGTCATTTCTGGTTTGCCTGTATTTCAGCATTTGTCACTGGAAGCTGGTCAGCCACTGCTGTATGGAAAACCTCAGCTGGGTCTGGAGAGGCGTTTTCTCCTGTTGTTGTTTCAGGAAGGGTGGAGAGAGACACGAACCCAGAGCGCAGACTCATAGCTTTAAAACAAACTAATTTATTAAAAAGAAAACCAAACAAAAGGCTGATGTGGCAGCAAAACAAAACATTAACTCCAGAACGGCAAAATGCGAGGCAAGACGAGACAAAACAAACAGTGCATGAAGCGACAATAAACCAGTGAGTAGATGGAGGAAATGACCAGGTTTTAACAGCAGAGGGCAATTAGGGGAAGTAAACACAGGTGAGTGATTATAATTCCAAGCAGGTGGAGATGGGCGTGGCAGGTAAATGAGTGCTAATTGTGAACAATTGGATAATGACATGAAAAACAAGACACAAAGAGCAAAGACTGAAGAAAACAAAAAGACAACCAAATAACAAAATAAAATAAAACAATAAACCCTAAAGAAACCCAAAAAACCCAAACAAAACCCAACCTTGAAAAGCATAATTAATTAAAGATGATTCATACTTAATTTATTACTATAAATAAACACATTTGTTAGCACAATTATTAATGCTTTTACCCATAAAGGCTAATTATTTCCAAAGCCAACATACTCAATGTTTATTTATGTTTATTTATGCTTATCAACTCATAAATGATGTTTATTTATGCTTTTCAACTCATAAATTAACTATTCTATATACTGTGTGTATATGTATGTAAATGGTACTTTATAAATGTACTTTCACATCATGTGTTAGACATGTAATAAAGCTGAACTGAAACCTGTTTTGAAGCCAACATCAGTGAAATTATAGACATAAAATGTGTTTTTCTATAGAAATTTTAAATTAAAAATACTATGTTTTTTGTTGGTGGCACAGCGGCGTAGTGGTTAGAGCTGTCACCTCCCAGCAAGAATGTTGTAAGATTGCATCCCGGCCTGGGGCCTTTTTGGGTGGAGTTTGCATGTTCTCCCTGTGCACACAGGGTTTACTCTGGGTACTCTGGTTTCCTCCCACAAAACAAAAAAAACAAACAAAACAAAACATGCATGTTAGGGTAATTGGTAACTCCTAAAATTGTCCCTTGGTGTGAGTGAGAGTGTGAATGGTAGTTTGTCTCGTTTGTCTCTATGTGGCCCTGCAATGGACTTGCGACCTGTCCAGGGTGTCCCCCGCCTCTCGCAGAGTGACTGCTGGAGATAGGCACTAGCTTCCCGCGACCTGGAATGGAAAAGCTGGTAAAGGAAATGGATGGATGGATGTTTTTTGTAATTCTGAATATTGAAGAAACCACCCGGGTGTTTCTTGTTTTCTCCGTGACCACCCCGGCAGTCTAATGTCTGCTGAGCTGCTGGGGTTCAGCAGGTCAGCAGTTTGTGGATGAATATCGGTACAATGTAGCTCAGTTTGTTGGAATTAATTGTTCGAACCGGCCAGAAAATACCACTGGAGTTAAATTTTTTGTCTTTCCGAAAGATAAAAACCTTTCACAGATTTGGATCCATCAGCTCCAATGTGGGAATTACTGTCAGAACTATCAGGTTCCATCCATCCATTCATCCATTTTCCTCCGCTTATCCGGGGTCGGGTCGCGGGGGTAGCAGCCTAAGTAGGGAGACCCAAACTCTCCCCAGCCACTTGGGCCAGCTCCTCCGGGGGAATCCCAAGTCATTCCCAGGTCAGCCGAGAAACATAGTCCCTCCAGCGTGTCCTGGGTCTTCCCCACGGCTTTTTCCCAGTGGGACGTGCCCAGAACACCTCACCAGGGAGGCGTCCAGGAGGCATCCTAACCAGATGCCTGAACCACCTCAACTGGATCCTCTCGACGTGGAGGAGCAGCGGCTCTACTCTGAGTCCCTCCCGGCTGACCGAGCTTCTCAGCCTAGCTCTAAGGGAGAGCCCAGACACCCTGCGGAACTCATTTCAATCGCTTGTATTTGCAATCTCGTTCTTTCGGTCACTACCCAAAGCTCGTGACCAAAGATGAGGGTAGAAACGTAGATCGACCGGTAAATCGAGAGCTTTGCTTTTTGACTCAGCTCTCTCTTCACCATGACAGACTGGTACAGTGCCCGCATCACTGCAGACGCTGCACCAATCCGCCTGTCGATCTCCTGCTCCATTTTTCCCTCATTCGTGAACAAGACCCCGATATACTTAAACTCCTCCACTTGGGGCAGGACATCTTCCCCGACCCGAGAAGGCACTCTACCCTTTTCCGGCTCAAGACCATGGCCTCGGATTTGGAGGCACTGATCCTCATCCCGGCCGTTTCACACTCGGCTGCGAACCGCTCCAGCGAAAGCTGTAGATCACAGCCTGATGAAGCCAATAGGACCACATCATCTGCAAAATGCAAAAAGCAGAGATGTGATCCTAAGGACATCAAAACGGACCCCTTCAACACCTTGGCTGCGCCTAGAAATTCTGTCCATAAACATTATGAACAGAATCAGTGACAAAGGGCAGCCTTAGCGGAGTCCAACTCTCACTGGAAGCTCTGACACCGGTCATATAGGAACCTAACAGCCCGTATCAAAGGGCCCGGTACCCCATACTCCCGGAATACCCCCCACAGGGTTCCCCGAGGGACACGGTCAAATTCCTTCTCCAAGTCAACAAAACACATGTAGACTGGTTGGGCGAACTCCCATGCACCCTCAAGGACCCTGCTGAGGGTGTAGAGCTGGTCCAGTGTTCCACGACCTGGACGAAAACCACACTGCTCTTCCTGAATCGGAGGTTCGACTATCCGACGGACCCTCCTCTCCAGAACCCCCGAATAGACCTTACCAGGGAGGCTACTATCGGGTTCCGATCACTTCAAAGGGAAGCACCGCTCCGACCATCGTTACTGCGGCTTCACGCTAAAAAGACAGGACCTTTTGCCAGCAGCAGTTCTAACTACTTTTAATATTAAAAGATTGGAAAATGGAGAGGAGGACATCTCCACAGAGAAGGAGATGAGAAACAGGAAGTTTAACCTTAAATGTGACGTGAACACGTGCTGTCATGAAAAGGTCTGAGCTGCTTACATGCCGACAGTCTGAGATCAGTTTGTGATTCAGAGCAATTTGTTATTGATGAAAAATATAAACAATCCATGTGTGATTAAACAATTATCATAGTCTGAAACTGCTGATGATTAGTTTACTCTCGTGTGAGAGTTCATAAACGCTACACTGAAGCACCCTCACATTGTTTACAAGTTAGCATCTGGTTAGCATCATTAGCATTGGGTTAGCTTTAAGTTAGCAATGTTAGCTCTCTCCTGCTGTCTTTATGTTGATTTGCAGTGTCATGTACTGATGTCATGACAACGATCTAGGGGTAATCGGTTCTCACCATTCCTCACCCTCAACTCGGTCGTTATGTGCTTTGTTTTGTCGGCCATGACAGTCCAGGTGATCGTCAGAATCAGATTCTGAAGAGTTTTCATCTGATTCTGGAGATCCAGCCATCAGTTCAGGTTCATACTGGTATGGTTGTATATCCATTACTCCCGCAAAGTCTTCAGGCATTTCTTCGTGTTCAAAAAAGGCTTCTACCATTTCCACTATAGAACAACTGGACAGTAGCGGTGTTCTTGGCCCAGCGCTCGTCATGAACCCAGGACTCAAACATTATTGGCTTAAATGCCAAAAACTGTTTATTTACCATTTATGTCAGAAAAATGGGTCCCTGCAATGTTGTGTGGATGTGTTTGACTAAATAACATTCATGAAATGTCGTTTTTTTTTTAGATTTGATTTCAGTTCAGCTTTAATGTTTAGAGAATGCTTGAATTGACTATATACTTTTCCTGCAGTCCATTCATAATTAAGGCAGTAGCTAGTAGTTAGCTAAGTCTTTTTGTGAACCCTTCTAAAGTAAAGACTATTTATGCTTTATTTAGTATTTGTTAATGTGGACAAAACACACAGGTTCCTTTTCACCTGTGGACATCAGAACAAAATCAACATAATCATGTTTCATTACTTTTAACCATTGATTTTTCTCTCTGCTCCTGGTGGAAGGCGGACGTGTTTCTTTTCTCTTTGTCTCTCTGACTTCTGTACTCC
>NC_051452.1:12446070-12447853 GCF_001649575.2 Kryptolebias marmoratus | reverse complement strand
GTACATTTAGTCATGCTTAGATCTGTTTAGTTTAGCTTAGCTTATTTAGACAATTAGTTATCATTGTATCTTGTACCTGTCTGTAATTTTGTTTCTGTAACTCTGTCTGTAATTTTGTTCTGTGTTGTAAAGCACTTTGAGTCGCCTTGTGCTGAAAAGTGCTATATAAATAAATGTACCTACCTACCTACCTACTGGACAGTTGACTGTGTTCTTGTCGTGTTTTTGCATCTATTGCCTGTATAAGGAGAAAATTGTGATGGCGTCCTTTCCTCATACTTGCTGCCCTTCCACTTTGTCTCTTGTTCACATAAAACATCTACCTTCCTCCTCTGCATCATGTTAGTCAGCTCTCTACCTTTGTCTGTTATTGTCCCTATGTTTAGAGTTGCTGCCCTCAGTCTTACACCCGTGATTTTCCTCTTCTCTCTCTGTCTCCTGTAATGTTTCTGTCCTCGTATCACAAGTTGGCAAAAAATATAAGATCCAGGGATGTTTATTTTAGTCATTTTATTTATCTGGACATGTTTTTCTCTAATAAAAGAAAATTACAACCAAACAAGTGAAACCTCATTTTCACAAAAAATGCAGTTTGATTGCTAAGTGCTAAATGACTGCTAAAATTTGCTGAACAACCAAAAACTTAGTTCTTAAAACTAAAATGAGAAAAGACTAACTAAAAGTAACAAAATGCTATTTAAAGCTAAATGTAGTAAAAAAAACTCGCAAAATGCTAGCAAGAAGTTGTCGTAGAAAAAGCTAGCTAAAAATATTAAAAACCTAGCCAGGTGTATCAAAAACCTAACTTATGCGCGAGGGAGCGCGCACGGGTGTGAGCGGTATTAAAGCGTGCCTCCTCTGCGCTCTGGGAGTTTGGAAAGGGAAACAATACATAGTCATCACTGACTGTGGTGCTGTCAGCTAAGCTAGCAACGTGCCTTAACTCTTCTGCAGCTGTCTGAGACATCTCTGCTACGAGTTCACTTCCTCTCAAATGAGGCATTCTCCTAAACGGCCGACAGCGCAGACATGAACAATCGATCTGCACATGGATCCTGCTCCTTCCTGGTTATTGACCAATAGGAGAGGAGCTGGACCTAGAAGACAGCCTCCTCATTTGCATACTGAGGTAGAAAAAGCAAAAGCAAAATATATATATTTCTTCTTTTATTTTTGATTATGCCAGTTTCAGTCCTCCATATGACACGTGTATTAGTTAGTAACTTATTTATCTCTTTCTGTATATTTCAGTTACAATTCATAAATAAAACGTCTTTAGTAAAATCAAGAAATCCAGCCTTGTGCGAGGACTTCTTTTATTTTGTTCTTAGCATTTTTTTTCTTCTTCTTGACAGACTCTCTGCCTGTGGACTCTCAGAGACTCACTGTGAAGTGGTGGCCTCAGCTTTGAAGTCGAACCCCTCCCACCTGACAGAACTGGACCTGAGCCTTAATAACCTGCAGGATTTAGGAGTGAAGATTCTATCTGCTGGACTGAAGAGTCCAAACTGTAGACTGGAGAAGCTAAGGTGACTTAAATTAGAATTTGTTTTTCACTAAATGCAGTTTAAATAAGTTTTATCTTTTTAATTTATTGATTTTGGGGATTTATCTTAACATAAAATCAAAGATATTTCAATGTTTCCAACTGTCTGTGAAGAAATCTGATCATTTGTCTCNCAAAGTTCCAACCTGAAGTCCAAATGTCAGAGGGATGTTGTTCTCAGTTTGTGTAACTTTGGAAGAAGCAGACAGAATTAGTGTCAGACTGCTGAAGCTTCAT
>NC_051452.1:12407592-12445970 GCF_001649575.2 Kryptolebias marmoratus | reverse complement strand
TTCTGCATTTTCAGACCGAGAGAAAGCTTTTTTGACACTTTCTTTTCAAACTTGCCAAACAAACATTTTTTTGTTTCAGATCACTAAAACTAATATATTTAGGCTTCTTGAGATGGAAAAACACTGATAAGAACTGAAAAATGTAAGAATTGCATCAGTTACTACAAAGTGACCATTTTTGCATTTTCAGACCGAGAGAAAGCTTTTTTGACACTTTTTTTTCAAACTTAAAGTGTCCATTCTGTCATTTTCAGACTGAGCGAAAGCTTTTTTGGCCCTCTCTGCTCTAAATACATTCAGACATGCCATACAAACAATTTTTTTTCTTTCAGATCACTAAAACTAATGTATTTAAGCTTCCACAGTTAAAAAAACATTAAAACTGAAAATTTTAAGAATTGCAGCAGTTACTTCAATTTGTCCATTTTTTTTTAAATTTTTTTAGAATTTAATTTGTCTTATCTTATTTTTTTGTGTGGCATTATTCACATTTACTGGGCTCCAGAAAGAAATATTCTTCTGTGTACCAGTCAGCTGCTTAACCTTGCAGACCTCGTCCAAATTCATTTAAGTGTTAGTCACGTTACACAATCAACCATCTATCTATCCACCCATCCATCATCCATCCTCTCAAAACATAAAGAAAACAAAAACAGCCTTGAAGCATGTTTTTAGGAACATCCACATTTATTTGACATGATATAAAACAAATGAAGTATGAACTCTTTGCATAATGACTCTAACAGTAACAACAATAATTATTTCTATATAGTTACTTTTATTTTCAGCGTGTACAAAAAAATTTGCTTTCTTGTCTTTTGTTTGGTAGTTTTTGTATTGTTTTGTTTTTACTATACATATTTTAAACTCCAAAGTCTGACTTATTGCTTCATACATGTGCTAATCTCCTGTTCCTCACCATGTGGGGGACAGAGTCAAAATTGTAGTGTCTTCAACCTCCATCATGTACAATGCAAACCAAAGACAACAAAACAATGCAAAAACTGCAGAAGCAGACACATACCCAAAACATTCTAATGCTCTGTGCTCAACAGACTTCAAGAGGATTCAACCCACATAAAAAACAAATCCTTATCCTGTAAAAAGACAAACATAAAATAGCAGCATGACATAGAACAATTTTGAAGTGAAAAGTTTTGCTTTTGTATATAGTTATACTTCTTATGTTCCTATATGCAGTGGACAATTCAGTATGTTGTAGTTGCAAAAGATGTAAAAACTGGAATTTCTTAGTTTATTTAAATTCACACAAAGTGTCTGAATCAGGAGTCAGTTATGGTTGGAGTAAAGCACTGCATGTGTGTAGTCCTATATACATCTGTACAGTACAGTTACCTTTAGCAGCTCAGGAACAGATAACACAACTTCCTCCACAGAAATTATAATTAGAGATACAAAATATTGTTTTATTTTTTTGCCAATATCTTATATGCCAGTATTTACTCATTTTGACCAATAGCCAATGTCAATACAAATATATGATCCTCAAACTTCTTTTAAATTGGAATAAAGACATTGTTTCTTTTCTTTACAAACTAACCAGATTAACCAGATCAAATTGGGCCATATCTGCTTGTCTTAATCAATATTGATATTTTAATTTAAAACATTTATCACCAAACCCCTGATTTTATGCTGATAATAGTGTGCATCCCTTGTTCTAATTGTAATTAATATTATATTAGAATGAATTTAATACCAAGTAAGGTATCACGGGTTTAGTGTAATAAATGTTTTATATTTGGCAACACATAACCCTCAAAACAAGTCATACATAGATTCAAGACTGTGAAATGGTATTTAGCTGTAATTCTTGGAAGCCCAGAAAACTTTTGGCCAAATTAGGAAAATAAAATAATAAAAAAAAAGTATTATACTGTAAAACATCAAAAACAAGCAAAACAAAGCTGATAATCAGTGCTTTCAGTGGTGATGGTAGGTAGTGGGGTTGCTGACACAAAAATGTGGAAAGAGGTCAACAGAACAAATTTGCTCCTTAAAATGTTTTTTTGAATCAATGAATGGGTAAAAAATAATTTTTTAAATGTGGTAAAGTTCACAGTAAGACAGCACTGGTCCATGCTGTGGCCTCACAGCAGAAGAATTTTTAGTTTGAAGCCAGGTAGGCCTTTAGTTTGGATATGCTTTATGGACCTGTGAGGATTTGATCACACAAAGCTTTCTTTGTTTTTGTTAGGTATGCCTGTTGCCCATGTGAAACAGGTGCTTTTGATCACCAACAAACACCATTTAGAGCTTTTTGTAAGACCTCTGACTTCCTTATCTTGTTTCTGTGGCTGAATCTTGCCATCTTGTCTCATTTCTACGATTATTGCCCAACACCAAAAGCAAAGTTGGAATGATGTTTTTGCTGGTTTGTTTTGTATAAAGCAGTTGTTCACTACAATAGGTAATTTCTGGACACCATCCATAGAGAGACCCATAAATGACAAGAACTCAAGAACATGAAACCCACATCCTTGAGGAAACCCTCACTTGTTGCACCAACTACCTAAAAAAGTGTAATCGGCAAAGTTCAAAACATCTCAACTTAAAGTGAAGTCTTTACAAAATGTTAACTGTTGGAAGGGTACCATGGTTAGGAAGAACAACTCTTACTGCACTTTTCCTAGAAACCCTTTGTGACAGGGACTGGCTGTTCTGAACCCAGTGTCTGGTACAGTTTAATACTCAGACTACCTTCTGGTTCTTAACTCTGGACCCAGCCCAAAGTGACAAGTCAGGAATACCAGGAGAATTCCCCGGTATGCCAGCTGGGTTTAGTGGCTACAAGGGCTGATGTTAAATCAATAAAAACTTATTTTAATATTTACTGATGATTGGAAGGCTGGGTTGTTTACACATGCAGGTTGCAGACACAGACCTGAGGTTCACTGTGCAGCTTAATGCCGTCTGCTCCGATGTGTGTCATATGTCTACTAACAGCCCATCACACATGGGAGCAACTCAGCAACTGCCAGTTCCTGAGCTTTGCTTCTGAGAGAAGCCTGAGATGAGGTGATGCCAAAAAGACATGAATTAAAAAGCAGTAAGCACTGGAAAACACCAAACATACCAAACTACAGTCCCCTCCAAGAGGGGCAAAGTCAGTGAAGGTGCAGATGGTGAGAAAAGTAAGTAAGCTGTAGGCTAAGTATAAACAGTGATTCGCAGGCAGTGCTGTATTTAGTACAGTGCACCTGCTGGCATATCAGACTGTTCAAGTTTATGGATCAAGTCAATGATTTAATGTAGTCTGTATGATATGAATAAGTGCTTTGCAGATAGCATGTTTCTACTCCACCTAAATGAGGCATTTCTGTGTGCAGGTGGGATTAATCAATGAGTGAATATTGTGATAAAGCATTGTACATTATAAGGTGTAGATCTTGTCTGTTTAAAAAGTGTTGAGAGATTACCAAATGATTTAGCGTCATAAATAATTCTGGAAAAAAAAGACAATAAAGGCAGATTTGAGCTAAAAATCAAAGGATTATGTGCTGCAAAAAGCACTTTGCCCTAAAAAAACTGGAAGTGTACACGTGTATGTGCACTGAGAAAGGCCTGGGCACTGAGGCCTGAAACCCCTCACCCAGATCGTCGCAAATACAGGCTATGGATACCGGTTCCAAAATGGAAAAGTCAACAGTTATCACTTCTACATGGATGACATCAAGCTGTAAACCATAAAAGAGTGTGACATCAACTCACTTATCCACCACACCAGCATTTACAGCAAAGACATTCAAATGTAATTTAGACTGTATAAATGTGGTTGAATTACACATCCAAGAAAGACAAAGTGATCACAACTGAAGGGGTTGAACTACTTGAAGGCAACACTGCAGATGTCCAGGACAGCTGCAAGTACCTTGGAATCCATCAGGCAAATGGCAATCATGATGAAGCTGCAAGGAAATCAGCCACAACCAAATACTTACAGAGAATAAGGCAGGTCCTAAGGAGCCAGCTGAATGGTAAGAACAAAATCCAAGCCTTCAACACATATTCGCTGCCAGTCATCAGAAACCCTACTGGTATAATAACCTGGCCAAAGGAGGAGATAGAAGCCACTGACATCAAGAATCACAAGCCTCTCACAATGCACGGAGGGTTTCACCTTAAGGAGAGAGCCAGAGGACTAGTATGTCAGAGCCACTGTACAGAATGAAACTGCCTGTCTGGTTTAACATACCAGACTGGACCCAAGATGCATGCTATGCAAAGATTGTCCTGAGACAGTCCTTGACAGCGGGATGAAGACGCAGACAGGCAAAGCATAAATGGATGCCATAATCAGGTGGCTGGAATAGAGTACAAAAACATCTGTACCGAGTATGGACTGGAAGTCCCACAATCAAAGTTGGAGACTTCACGTAGGGCGGTAGAGAATGGCAAGGCTAAGATACTGTGAGACTTCCAGATACAGACTGACAAACAGGTGTTGGCTAACCAACCAGACATTGTGGTGATCGATAAGATACAGAAGAAAGCAGTGGTGATAGATGTAGCAGTCTCAAGGGACTGTACCATCAGGAAGAAGGAGCAAGAGAAGCATGAGAAATACCAAGAGCTGAAAGGAGGAAATAGAGAAGTTGTGGCAAGTCAAGGCCTCAGTGGTGCCAGTGGTCATCAGAGCACTTGGTGCTGTGACCCCCAAACTGGAAGACTGGGTCCAACAGATCCCAGGAACAACCTCAGAGATCTCTGTCCAGAAGAGCACAGTCCTAGGAACAGTTAAAATACTGTGGAGAAACCTCAATCTCCCAGGCCTCTGTTAGAGTGAAGTGAAGTGGAAGTGAAGTAGAACCACCCATGTGGAACAAATAGGGCAAGCTGAGTGGTTTTTCACTGATTTATCCATCTTCTTTACCTCCTTTTCCTTTCCGAGTCATGAGGCAGCCTATCTCCAGCAGTCACTATGTGAAAGGAGGGGTGATGAACTTACAACCTGTCCAGAGTTACACATAGAGACAAAACTATTCACACTCTCAGTCACACCTAGGGACAATTTAGTTACTAGTGAACCTAACATGCATGTTTTTGGTCTGTGGGAGGAAACAGAAGTACCAGGAGAAAACCCACGCATGCATGGGGAGAACATGAAAACTCCACACAGAAGCATCCCAGGTAGGAGGCAAACCTGCAACCTTCTCACTGTGAGGTGACAGCTCTAACCGCTGTTTTGCTGTGTCACATAACTTATTTTCAAATAAGGAAATCAAATTTGTCATAACAGCATTTTCTTGAGTGCAATCAGAGTCAAAAAGCTCTATAAACACTTTACACCTGGCAATTAAAGGTGCATCTAAAAACATTTTTAACATCGGATGTGAGTTATCAGCCACGTCACACAAAGCTATCAAATCAGTGCAACAGCAGGTTTGCTGATATAAAAATTTCAATACATTCAGACATCAAAGCTATATTATTTTGCACCAACACGGTTCAAAATTGTTGAATTTATGTAGAGTTGTGTGTTAATAAGCCTAATGACATAACATACACAACATAAGACAAATAAAAGAGCATAAAATGATTAGTGATTTCATAGAGCTCAATGTCAAAGCAAAGACTAAAGATTTTAACCTGTAAAATCCACCACAGTGAAATGGTGTGCTGACAGCCATCAAAACTTGTAGTACAACATGACTGGCATTAGAATTTAGAAATTTGTTGAATATAATTTGACACTTAGACTGTTGTACTCAGATTGACAGCCCAATATAGCTTGCAATAACCACAGGTCCAATCAGCTCTAAAACAATCAGAACAAACTTTAAATTTAAATGAAATCACCACACTGCATTCTGTAATCCACTCTGATCATTAAAATTTCAGCAAAATGGTAATTTTTATTGAGAAGGGTTCTGATCAAAAGTTCATTAAAAGGTATAGCAGAAAAACAAAACAAAACAGAAAATGCTTTATCTTTAGATTATTCTTAACGATTGCTGTTTAATAATCAGCCGCAGCCTAGCTTAGTACCCTCCTCCCTCTGCTTGACACTGGGTTTTAACAGTTTTTTTATTAGAAAACCAAAGGAAAAGTTTTTTTTTTTGTCATTTTATCATCTGTATGATTATTTCTGGGCCAGCTGAGGGTTATTTCAGTGAAAATGTAATCTGTAACCGTTTCACATTCATTTTTATGTAGAAATGTTTTAAGGTAAACAAGACTCCAAAGAAGCTACATTACAGTATAATTTGGATAGATCTACCAGGTTCTAAATATAAAATACATCTGCCTTTTTTCCTGGTTTCAAGTCTGTCTGTTGCCTTGTTTGCCAGCGAGGCGGTCCTTTCCTTAGTCTCAGTCTCCGCATGGACATGTGATAGCTGTATCGGCATGATTCTGTTGGAAACGTAGAAAGCCATGATGCATGCTCTGTACAGCCAGCTACATGTAGACTGTACAGGTGTGGATGCAGGAGCTAGCATCACTCATGTGTCGCTGCTCACCAAGGTGAATGTCTGCACTGTAGGAAGGAGAGGACAAAAACATTTGATATTATGCCATTGTGTGAGTCATGATATTAAATTAATCAGTTATTTACTTCTCATATCCCTAACCCAACCCTCAGCTAAGAAGATTTATGAACAGCTAAACAATGTTTGGATAATGTTGGCTGGATAAAAATGCATTATAAAGACAATACTCTTGGACTTTGTCACAGCTCACTGTTCCTGCCATGCCTTGTCTTGCTACTCAGCCTCATGCCACGCCCACATTGCCATGTCATCACTCGTTACTACAATCATCAGCACCTGTTTAGGTCTGTATATAAGCTTACCTCTCACTCCCAGTCTCCGCCAGATTATTGAACGGTTCGCCAAGTAAATGTCCAGCACTTCTCATAGTTTCCATGCCTGCCTCTCGACCCTCATCTCTTGCCTGCTCCCCATGGATACCACTTTGGACTCTGACCTTTGGTACAAGACCCTTTCCCTGCTCTCTGGATCTCGCCTATTGCATAACCCCTGGTTTTGGCTGTCACTCTCTGACCTCCTGGCTTCGACCCTTTGCTTGTCTCTGGACTCCCGAATTACCTCAGACCCCCACAAAACTCAGTTCAAGCTCTCTGTCTACTGAGCCCAGCACTCCTACCTGTTCCTGTCCAAGCCCAGTTCCCGAACATGAGTGCTGATCCCAGCAGAGTTTTTGGTAGTTCTGTTTTAACCAATAAAAGGTTAAATCTTTGTTGTGGTCTGCTCGTTTTGACTCCTTTCTCGTCCAGCCTTGTCAGACTTAATGAAATAATTTTTGCAAAGGTTTATCACCATTTAGAGACTAAACTATTAAATGAGCATTTAAGAAGGTTCTTTTTTTTTTTTTTTACTCAAGTGGTATTGTTTCTGGTACAGGTAGCAGATCTGTTTAGTTCTTGAAGTTGTGAGGTGGGGCCTCCATGGATTAGACTTGTTTGTCCAGCAAAACCTGATGCATGTTTGAACCAAGACCTGATTAACGGATACCAAGTCGCTACGAAAAACTATTCAAGCCATTCTTGAAACATTTTTGAAGTGAAATATATATATCCCCGCAAAAAAACCTATGGGAAAATGTGTTCTGGTCTGAAGAACTCAAACGTTTTAAAAGGTCTTGTTATGATTCTGGCCTGTCTGCCTGCTGTCTCCTTTCCCTGCTCACCATGCCTGCAATCAAGTTCATCTGTTTCACCTGTCCCCTGCTATTCCACACTCAATCAGCATCATGCCACTCACCTGTTCAGTAGCAGTTATATTCAGCTCCCTGGCAGGCAGATAGTGCCAAATTTTTTGAAAGCCATAGAGTGTGAGTAGATATCCAGCGTACTTTGTTATGACCACGCTTTGTCTCACGGATTTCTCTGCCTCGCCTAGCCCTTTTTGGATACCTCTGTTTTCTGGATTACGACCCTGTTTCTGTCCCTTGACTACTGCCTCGCCCCTTGGATCTGTTTGCCTGAGTCTGACTTCACGTGTCCAAACCTTCTGTGCCCTGACCTCAAGAGTTCTGCCTAGCCCTCTGATTACCGTCTGTACTGACCTCTTGGGAACGACTCTGCCCGTCCTGGACTTTCCCCTTGATGAACTGCCATCGCAAAGTGCGACTGGATTAAGTGGAACCTGTCCCTGGTCCTCTGTTTCCACACGGACTCTGAGAAGGTTAGTGGTTTTTGCTCTGAGCTTCTGCACCTTCTCCAAGGTTCTCTCCAGCCACTAACCATTCTCTTTTCTCAGTGGTTTCCGGTCCGTGTTCCTGAGCCTCTGCCTTTTAGTCTCCAATAAATATTTGAAGTCACTGTGTCTGGCTGAGATTCTGGGTCCTCTGCTCTGTTTTTGACAGGTCTGTTATTGCATCACCAAAATAACACCACTCCCACATTGAAACAGTGGTTGTAGCATCATGCTGGAGAGTGTTGCTGGGAGACAGAAATCTGAGTTTCCAACGAGGACCTTTGCGACTGGACCACAGACAAGTGATATAAAATTAATGTATGTGATTTTTAAATGGTGGAATCTAAAACTGATTTGATAAGAATTTCAAACACATGTTTATAGGGGATGATGATTCTCTTAAAATTTCCTACGGGCATTTGATTCTTTATTGAAATGTGCCACATGGCGAGTTGATGAGGGGATCTGTCTTACATTAATGGAGAATGTGGTTTCAGGTTTGATTTCACACAATGTTTTTTCTTACAAGCCATTAAGTTGTTGTTGCGTTTCTTGCCATCTGTTGTCAACTGGTTGTATGAATCCAGGCTCTTCTCCTCTTGGACAGTTTGTTGGGTCCGGTTCATTTCTTGATCACTGGGCTCAGGACTCAGCATGTGAAAACTGCATTTAACAGGAGCAAAATGGTTCACACAAACCTAAAACATTCTAGAACGCATAAACTTTGAAGGCTTAGAAGCACAGAAGGTTCTATAGCACTCAAGACTTAGGCTCAGTTGTCTAAACCCAGGATCTCACTGGTGTGCATTTGTCAACGACTCAAATTTGTGAGAAAATTGGCAAACTTTCCATTGCAGTTTCACTGAATTATGCGTGTTTGCAACCAAGCTAGCCACACGGATGTTTTGCATGGCCAGTTTAAAAAAAAAAAACTGCATTTTTAGCATTTCCACAGTTTTGAATTAAAAAACTTTCCAAGATAAGATGCAAAACATCTCCAACGGTAGAATACAAGTTCAATTGCTTTGTTTTTTTTAAAGCTTTTTGAATTTGCCATGTCCTGGATGACTGACAATCTACACCGGCATTTTGTCTGTGTACATTATTTTTTTTGTCAACCTTAGCCCACTTTGTACCCACCTTGACAGCTGTCCCCGCATTTATGATTTAATCTATTGGAGTACACTTTAGAAATGAGCATACGAAAATTGAAGACGAACTTCTACTACCTGAAGAATACATCTAGAATTAAATAACTGATGTCTCAGCAAGACTTAGAAAAGCTCATCCATGCATTTATCTTTAGCCGACTTGACTAATGTAATGGAGTAGTAACTGGTCTTCCAAAAAAAAAAAAATCCATCAGAAGCTACAGCTGATCCAGAACATGAGTCCTCACAAAGACCAAGAGAGTTGATCACATCAGTCCAATTCTGAGGTCTTTGGGCTGGCTTCCTGTTGCTCAGATAATTGATTTTAAAAACTTTTTGCTGGTTTACAAAGAACTAAACAGTCTGGGTCCCAAATACATCTCTGGTTTTATGCTGCATTATGAATCATCAAGACCTCTGAGGTCGTCTGGATCAAATCCGCTTTTTGTCCCTGGAATCAGAACCAAACATGCAGAAGCTGCATTCAGTTTTTATACACTAAATAACTGGAACAAACTCCCAGAAAACTGCTGGACTGCTCTGACTGTGAGTTCCTTTAAAATGAGGTTGAAGACCATCCTTTTGGCTGCTGCCTTTGATTAAAACAAATAATTATTTTAAATGTTCTTTATGTGACTGTCTGTAATTTAACATTTTTATATTCTTTTATTGTTCTTTTACACTTCGTCAAAATGTTTTATGATTGTTTATGTAAAGCACTTTAAGTTGCCCTGTTGCTGAAATGTGCAATACAAATAAAGCTGCCTTGTCTTGCCTTGCCTCACTTCCTTAACTTTAAAAAAAACCACATCACTTTGTTGTGGTGGTTCTTGCTAGAGAAAAAGCAGATTATACTGGCACAATTATGTTAATTGACACATACACAAATTAAAAAACTTTTTTTCTTGACGACTTTATCTTATAAAATTGGTGAATGGCCTGCACTTGTATAGCACTTTATCTAGTACAAGGATGCCAAAGCACTTTACACTACTATCAATCATTCACCCATTCACACACTGATGATAGCAAGCTACACTGTAGCCAGATCTGCCCTAGGGCAGACTGACAGAAGTGAGCCTGCCATTACACTGGCGCCACCAAACCCTCTAACCACCACCAGTAGGCAAGACAGTGGAGTGTCTTGCCTAAGGACACAACGGCTGAGAAAGATGGAGCAGGGGTTTAAACCAGCAACCCTCTAGTTTTAGGTTGAACATCTACCTCCTGAGCCACTGCCTCCCTAAATGAACTTAAACGATTTTATGTCAGGAGTGTGAATTTACTTCAGTAGTTTTAGGTGGGTTTTGGTGAATTCTGAACATGTATTAATTCAGTTTTAATCTGTGTGCAAACTTCAAAATGGATCCAGGGAAGGGTAAACTTTTCCCAACAGTGTTAATATCAAACCTGTCACCTACCATCATCCTGTAGTTGACTCACAAAATCATTTATAGGCAGAAAAACATCTTATAGTAGCAACAATATATTTCTAAATTTGATTGAAATGACAGTTTACAGCAACTTTTTATTTGTTACATAAGTCCATGTTCATTAAGTGACAAATACTTTTCATATTGTTTAAAAAGTTTCTGTCATCATTAACAATAAACTGATTGACTGATTAACTACAAAATGAGTTTATGATTTTGAAAATCTCATTTTAAAGGCATCTTCCCACAATTAAAGCATATTTTGGTGGATCAGAGAAAATCAACAATGAATTCAAACATATACAAAATATTAAATCTTGTTTTTTAAAATCACTGAAGTTGAATGTTTTATAATCATTCCACCATGGAAATAAAAAAAATGTTTAAAAAAATCCCAAATGAGTAAAACATTAATGCTCATGAGTGGGTGAAAACTTCTGACCACAGTTGTACATACCAAGAACCCATCCAACCCATCTCAAGAGCGCTAGACACCTGCATGGGAGTTCTTCTCTGACAGAAAACGTGTCCAGTTCTAAAAACAACAGTAACTCTAAAACCCATGCCAATAATAAAAAAAATAATCCTTAAACAAAAACAGGTCCAATTCTGACTATCATAATTTCTAAAGTGTACTCTCTAGTAGAATAAATCATAAATTTGTAAGCAGCTGCCAAAGTCGGTACAATGTGGGTGGAGGGGGAAACAAATGTGCATGATCTAGAATACCTTTGCAACTTGTGCACACAAAAATAAGATTAAATTTTCAAATACTGGTTGCTCAAAACACAGCTACATGGCTAGCTAGTTGCAAACACTCCGAATTCAGTGAGATTGATACAAAAATGTCAACTATTTTGAGTTTTTATTAATTCTCTTAACAGTCACACCCCAGTTATATACTACTTTAAGTAATAGTGTTAAGGTAGTATACGTACCTGTTTTCAGTGGTGGTCATTGTAGGAGAGCTGGTGAAATCTCGTTTGTTCCTCTCATCATTCTCAAAGGGCTGAAAGTTCACAATCTCCACACACTTTGGCTCAAAACCAAGGTCCACGATCACAACACTTTGGGTTTTACACACCTAAGACACAAACACAGGCATACATTTTATTACAAAATAAAAGTGTGTGAAGTAAAAAATAAAGCCAAACTCTGCCCATTTGCAGAATGGAATTCCAGTCTGGTTTAAGGATTGAGTTTCCACTTGCTAAAGTCACAAATGACTTTCTGACTGCTGCTTTTGTTTCTGTTCTCATCCTGTTAGATCTCAGCACTGCTTTCAATACCATTGACTGTAATATTTTAATACACATACTGGATCATTTTATTGGGATTAAAAGTGCAGCTTCAAACTGGTTAAAGTTCTACCTATTCACTTGATTCATAATGTTATTGTTAATGTTAAAGCTGAATTGAAAAGTGTAAATTGAAGCCAACATTAGTAGAAATAAAATCATAAAATATGCTTATTGTAAAGTTTTCCAAAAAAAAATTGTACTAGAGTAGTTTCTTCAATGTTTGGTGTATATATATATATATATACACCAAACATTGAAGAAACTACTCTTGTTTCGTGACCCCTCGATGAGTGACGTCCACAGAGCTGCTGAAGTTCAGCAATTCATCAGTAAGTGGATGAATACCAATACAACGCCTGAATTAATTGTTCAAACCAGCCAGAAAATAACACATCGGATTTTATGAATTTGGATTCATAAAATCCGATGTGTTATTTTCTGGCTTACTTTTCAATTTCATGAATTTGGATTCATAAAATCCGATGTGGCAATTACTATCAGAACTCTGGTTCACACCACTTCAAAGGGAAGCACAACAAGCTCCAACCCTCATTAATGCAGGACTTTTTAACCAGGATAGCCCTAAAATATTCCTATCTTTAATGTTAAAAGAAAGGCAAATGGATAGGAGGACTTTGCCACAGAGAAGGAGACGAGAAACGAGGAGCTTACTTTAGACATGAACGCACGCTGTCTTTAAAAGGTATGAGCTGCTTACAGGCCAACAGCCTGAGATCAGTCTGTGATTCAGAGCAGTTTGTTATTGATGAAAAAATATAGACAATCCATGTGTGATTAAACAGATGTCCTAGTCTGAAACTGTTATTGATTAGTTTACTTTGGTGTGACAGTTCATAAATGCAACTCACGTTTTTTATGAGTTAGCATCTGGTTAGCAACATTAGCTCTGTCCTGCCATCTTTATGTTGATTTGCAGTGTCATGTACTGATGTTATGACAATAATCTGAGGGTAACTGGTTCTCACCATTCCACGTTCTCAACTCTGTCGTTATGCGCATTGTTTTGTCGGCCACGACGGTCCTGGTGATCATCAGAATCTGAAGAGTTTTCATCTGATTACAGAGATCCAGCCATCGGTTCAGGTTCATACTGGTATGATTGTATATCCGTTACTCCCACAAAGTCTTTCAAGCATTTCTTCATACTAAAAAGGCTTGTTCTTCCATTTTCACTAGTAAACAACGAGACAGTAGTAGTGTTCATGGCTGGCCAGGGCACATCGCATGTCATGAACCCAGGGTACGGCAACTTCAAGCCACAAATCACCCACTTCTGAAATTATTGACTAAAATGCTAAAAACAAGTCATTTAAGTTTTAGGTCAGGAAAACAAGACCCTGGAATGTTGTGTGGATATGTTTAACTAAAAAACATTAATGAAATGTCAATTTTTTGAGATTTGATTTTAGTTCGCCTTTAATGTCATTATTTATAATGTGTCATCTAGACCTTCCAAAGTTAAGTTTTGAATCCCACAAGGTTCTGGTTTTAGACCAGTTTTCACTGGACATGCTTCTCCTCAGCAACATTATCAGAAAGCAAAGAACACATTTCCATTGTTATGCCAATGATATTTAGCTCTACATGTTCATAAAACCTGATGCAAACCATCAATTACTGACAGTCGAGAGCAGCATAGAAGACGTTAAGGCCTGGCTGATCAGCAACTTCTTACTCTTAAATTCCAATAAGACACATAATTCTTCTTGGTCTTAAAAACATAGGAATATCTCTGAAAAACACTGTGTTTAGGCTAAATTAAAGCACAGGGGATAGTTTTTTGCAGCGGCAGGCCCAGACTCTGGACCAACATGCTGCTTGATATTAGTACTCCAGAATCTATACAGACTTTTAAATCCCATCTAAAAACTCACATTTTTACAGTGGCTTTTAATTTGAGTTCAGTTGGAGTTCTATCAGGCCTTTATTTTGTGGTAATTCCTTGTGTTGGTTTCATTTTAGCATAATTTATTGTATGTGTGATTTTCTGAATTTCATCACAACAGCTCTGTAGTGTTATATCCTAGTGAAGACATTTAAACTTCCAAGTTCTATAATTTATCTGCTTTATGATTCAACATCAAGTTAAACAAATGATTACTGTCTGAACAACAAACAATCAAACAACAATCTACTCGGCATACTTTGCAAGCATTTCCACAATCATTTTTTAGAGGCCGTACCCACAAAAGCAGGGCCAGCCAGCTGGCCCTGCTTTCGTGGGTGATGCAAGTTTGTTCTCTCTTGTCGACAACTGTAATACACTGACTGAGGGTGAGTCTACCACCTTCTCCTTTTAAGACTTATCTTAAAACCCATTTAGCTTTTATTTGCTGTTTTTGTTGTTGTTTTGTTTTTATATATTCGATCCAACTGTTTATAATAATTTTTAACTTCGGATGGGTTTTTTTATGTCCACTTTTATTGTATGTTTTTGATTTTATTTTTTTGCCTGTGTAAAACACTTTGCATTGGCTTGAATGCTATGTAAATAAAAACTGATTTGATTTGATCGGATGTGCAGTTACACAACTTGAATGGACAAAGTTACGGTACCTCATTTAGTACGCTATTGGTCTCAGTCTGCGGGTTGTTCTCAACCTTTTCATGATGAACTTCTTCACACTTGGCATGTTTCACCTCTTCCATTTTCTGCTGACAGAAACACAATTATGTTGTCATATTGTCATAAAAAGTGTTCTAAAAAATTAAAGTTTTACATATCAGGACATAATAAAAAAATATGTTGCTTCTTAGAAGTTTTTTATAATATTTAAATGCAACTTCAGGTGAACACTAACAATTTATATTAGGTCAGTTCAGCTGATTTAGTTTTTTTGCAAATTCAAAACAAATGTACGGTAATCTCAAGGACTTATACAACAAAACATCTGGTCCAATTCACTTACTGTCCAATTCAGTAAGTGACATATAATTCCGCCATGGTTTTATATAAATACTACATATAAAATTGCTTGATGCATTTTGTAAAGCAAATTTTTGACATTCAATAATACCTTTTTTACATTTTAGGACAAAGAAAAAGATCAAACTCCTATAAAAATAATAAAACATATAAGTAAGTTATTTGAGTAAACATAAACATCAGGACAGTTTGTTGGATAATTAATTGTTACTCACTAAATTTTCTATCATAACAACTGATACTTTCATTTACTTAAACTTTTACTTTTCTTTTCTTCTTCTTCTTCTTATTTTTCTGATATTGACATCTACATTTCAAGTTACAAACCTTAAGAACAGACACATAGAGGCACAGCTTAACTCAAGCAGAGACAAGTTTCACATTTCCAAGTATGCGTAGATTTGCACATAATCATTTCCTTCTGTCTCTTTCCTGGTTTTATTTACAATAACATGAATAAAACATATAGTAACGAGAGAAAAAAAACTTGCCTCTTCCACCTGAGTATGACACTGCTCTGATAATCACATCAATATGAGCACAGATCTGAAGTGGAAGTGTCAGAAGTGTTATTGTGTAGAATATCACCTTCAGAATAAAAAGTGGGTTGTCCTTGCTGAAGGAGGATGAGCGAGATGGTATCTCTTTTCTTTTCTCGCGGAGGGATGAGGCTTCTTGGTTTCTTCTTATCCTTTTTAGCTGCTCCTCAACACTCATCCTTGTTCTGAAAAGCTCTCGCTCTCCAAACCCCACCTGATCCACTGCACTCTTGGGACGATCCTGGAAAGGACAACACTCAATGCACCTTTTTCTTTTTAGATTACCCTTTGAGTTGATATAAAGCTTTGACATTTTGTACACTGAGCTAAAATTTAGTGTGATGTTATCAGGGTCATCCCAACACATACTTTGAGCCTTACACGTTGTGTGAGACTGCTTAAAATTCTGACAGTAAGGGTAGGAGTCAACAGGGTTTGTCTGTCAGCAAAATTTCTCATAAACCACCACACCCAAAAATGACAATAACTCAATTTTACAGAGATTGAAATAAAATTGGTATCTGGTTGTAGTGGAGCATTATTCACAACAGAGTCTGAGCACTAACAGAGCACTTCCAGTTTTTAATAATGCATTGGACAGTTCTTAACCCAATTTTAGTAGTTTCTGCAATCTCCTTAGATGTTTTCCCTGCTTGAAGCATGCTAATGATTTGACCCTTATCAAACAGACTGACATCTTTTCCACAACCACAGGATGTGTTTTTCGACATGGTTGTTTAAGAAATGAGAAGCAACTCTTTGCACCAGTTGGTGTTAAATAACTTATTTCCAGCTGAAACATAATCACCCATGCAGTAATTATCCAATAGGAGGCTCATACCTATTTGCTTAGTTAAATCCAGGTGGTGACTTTTTTTTGGCCAGGCAGTATATGTAAGGTCTCACATCATTTTCCTTTTCAGAGTTTGACCAAAACTGGGTGATATGCATTCTTGAAAGGAATACTAGTTATAGTGGTTTAATAATTTATGTAATTTTCAGGTTATACTTTCCCTGACAGCTGAATGTTCATTTCAAGATTCATTGTTCCATGAATTCATTGTTCAATTGTTGAATTTTTCTTCAATGCCATAAATAAAAAAAGGTTATTTGGCATTAATCTTTTAGAACATGTTTTATGTTTGTACTGTAAATATCTGTAAATAAAAATTTCCATAGGGCAATGGTTGACGAATTCTTTTCTTATATGTGATGGGTTTTTAACTAATTCAAAAAAGGTTAAAAAGCAAAAACAACTGGACTTCTATTCTGTAGTTGAAGACGTTTCGCTTTCTCAATTCAGAAATAGAGAGTGCGGAGTTGAGCTTTTAAAGCTGAGATGTGATGTAAACTGGATTGCTTGCAAATTGTTCTCACTCTCATAACAATAGAGGCTTGTTAGGGTCCTTGTTTGTCTGACTGGGCCACTCTGGTCACATGAGTGCAGGTGTTGATTGGAGTGAAACTGACTGGGGATCAGGCCTAAAGCTCCATTATATGTTTTTGAAAGCTGTAATCTGAGACCTCCTCCTATGTTTAATGTTGGTTTCTCCTTTTTGACATAAATGGCTTCTTTTACCCCCCTCTCGAACCATCTGTCTTCTCGGTCCAAAATATGAACATTTTGGTCCTCAAAGGTGTCCCTTATCCTTGAGGTGTAGGTGGACAGATGAGTCCTGCCCAGAAGAAGTGGCTCTCCTGTGTTGAGCCATGCGTCTGTGGAGACGTTGTTTGGTCTCTCCAATATAGAGGTCTGAACATTCTTCGCTGCACTGAACTGCATACACAACTCCGCTCAGTTTGGGTTTGGGTGTTTTGTCCTTAGGGTGGACCAACCTCTGTCTGAGAGTCTTGTTGGGTTTGAAATGTACTGGGATGTTGTGTTTGGAGAAAATCCTTCTGAGTTTCTCAGATACTCCAGCAACGTAAGGAATGAAAATGTTCTTTATTCTGTTCCTTTCCTGGTTCTGTTCCATGGTGTGTTTAGTGGATTTCCTAGCTGACTTGACAAAAGCCCAATTGGGATACCCACATGTTTGGAGAGCTTTTTTGGTGTGTTTCTGTTCCTTTTCCTTCCCTTCTGTTTTCGTGGGGACGTGTTCAGCCCGATGCTGTAGCATTCTGATAACAGAGAGTTTGTGTTCCAGAGGGTGGTGAGAGTCAAACAGAAGGTACTGATCTGTGTGGGTTGGTTTCCTGTAGACTTCAATGTTGAGACTGTCCTCTCTTACTATGTGAACCAGACAGTCCAAAAAAGGCAGCTTATTGTCGTAAGCATCTTCTCTGGTAAACTTGATGTTGTTGATGTTGATGTGTCTGGTGAAGGCTTCAACTTCTTTCGCTTGAATTTTGACCCAGGTATCGTCCACATATCTGAACCAATGGCTTGGTGTAGCTCCCTCAAAGGAGTTCAGGGCTCTCTGCTCCACTTTCTCCATGTAGAGATTGACCACAATCGGTGACACTGGAGATCCCATGGTGCCCATGCTTCTGTCTGTAAAAACTGTCATTAAACTTGAAATAAGTGGTGGAAAGGCAGAGGTCCAGCAGGGTGCAGATCTGATTTGGAGTGAAGTTGGTCCTGTTGTTCAAATCCTGGTCTTGTAAGAGTTGTTCTCTGATGGTTTCCACTGCTTCTGATGTAGGTATGCAAGTCAAAAGAGAAGTAAAATCAAATGATACCAGAGTTTTGAAGGAGGTGGCTTGGCACTGAAGAGGGTTGCTGTTATTTTCAGTCTGAGTTCTTCTGCCTCCGTTTCACTTAAGTTGTTGTTCCTAATAGCAGATTCAGTGGCAGTGAGTTCCACAACAGGTATTTCTTGTGGAGAGATGGCAAAATTAAGTCCTTTCACCAGCACGTCTTTCTCCGGCTGTGTCAGACAAATTTCTAACCCACTGGTCCTGAATGTTAGAGTTAGTGACATCCACTTGATTTCGCCTGGTGGTTTGCGATGAGGAAACAGCTCTCTGTTGTAGTTTAGAGAACTTACTTTTTTGACGTTCCTTGCTCTTCTGATGCTGTGAAAGTTGGGCTTTTTCAACACAATGGTAAATGGTAAATGGCTTGCACTTATATAGCGCTTTATCTAGTCCAAGGACCCCAAAGTGCTTTACACTACAATCATTCACCCATTCATCCACACATTCACACACTGATGGCAGTAAGCTACATTGTAGCCACAGCTGCCCTGGGGCGGGCTGACAGAAGTGAGGCTGCCATCACACCGGCGCCACCAAGCCCTCTGACCACCACCAGTAGGCAAGGCGGGTGAAGTGTCTTGCCCAAGGACACAACGGCTGAGACAGCCGGAGCGGGGGCTCGAACCAGCAACCCTCCGATCACAAGACAAACCCCTACCTCCTGAGCCACTGCCGAAATAGAAACTTCTTCTATCAAGGCCAAAAGAAGAAGAGTAGACAGCTTCTGGTGGGTCTGACCAATTTTGTGTGAGAGAGCTTCAATGGTGAAGTGTATCTGTCTAATTCTTTCACTAAGCAGCTTGTGTTGAGCTTTTTGGAGTATTTCCTCTGCTCTATGTCCTTTGATTGTAGAGATGAGTTTTATACTGAGTCTTTCCTGTCTGCATCTCAAACTGAAACGAAGATGGTTCCTGTAGTCAGCAAGCTTCCTTGACATCTTCTCAAACTCCCGCACTACTCCTAGGGTGTCCTTCCCGAAGTGCTTGGCAATATGCTGGTGTAGATTCTCAGTCATCCAGGCCATGGTCTGGATGACTGAGAATCTACACCAGCATGTTTCTAACTAATGTGAGATCCAGTCAGCTATCTTAAAATTTAAGCTACTTCCATTTTTACAAAAGTCCCATATACATTTATGAAAGTTACTGTCCAACAGTATCCAACTGATAAAGAGTCTGATAAGAAGGTTGAGCTATGCCTGAGCAGAATTATTTAAAACAAATATCTTTTGGGCTGTTTCTGCAACATTTAGCTCATCTGGAATTGACTGAGTTAAACTCAGAACCTTTTTAGTCTTTGTTGATGCTAAAGACAACACTTACCGATCTGGAGTCAGGTTTCTTTGTCTTCCTTAGGGTAACATAGGAGGCAATGGTGGAAGACTCAGGAGGGTTCATTGGAGATTTGGTCCTGGGAGTGACAATGCCCACTGGGAAGGGGGAAACTGTTGGAGAAACAGTTCAGAAGAGTCTTACTTACTTAAACAATACAGTCAAGGGTAATGATCAGTTTATGTTGAGGCAAAACACAGAACTATGGTCTAATTAACAAAAGCCAAAACCAAAAAGAAGTAAAAGAGAAAAGAAAATGAACCATCTATCACCCTTTTGCCATAAAATTACTAGAATCATTTGACCATAATGCATCCCTTAGTCTGTGAATATTGTAAATATGCAAATAAACCCCCTTAAACCTAAAAAAAATAAATAAAGAAAAAGAGAAAAGAAAAAACTCTAGGAGTTAAATCGGACTGATGCTCACCACGGCTTGAGAATAGGGCTGTCGCAATAAACAATAAATCGCATGATAAATTAAAATGAGGTCAATAATTTTCATTTATTGGCTTTATTGTTTTGTTGTATCTCTCTCTCTTTCTACTGAAGACACTGGATGACAAAAAGCACAACTCATGTGCTCTTCACTGACACTTCCCTTTCTTATTTCCTTAGCATAAGGGGGGAGTGAACTATTGAGTCAGGTAGCCAGCCAAGGTACATCGTCTTGTACCTCTGCAGCATTAAAGCTCTGTGAGGATGTAGCAAGCTAAAGAGACACTATTTGAAATTGGGGAAAAAAACCAAAATGGAATTGGTTTCAAAGTCGAACGCAATAGCAGTGGTGTGGGAGCACTTCGGATTAAAACCAAATGACTGAAGCGAAACGCTGAACCTTTGCAAGCTGGTATGTCACATTTGTGCTTTTGTCTCTGTGTGCTTTTGTTAGTTTGCACTTTTTGTTTATAAAACTGGGACAATATAAATATAATATAAAATATATAATCTATATAAAACTAATGATTTTTTTAAGGGCTATTTAGTTTATTTAGTTGAACCTAGTTTTTATGTCCATTTTGTTTTTTTGTTGTAGAACCACAATCACATTCATTGTAATAAAATCTCTTTTATATTATGTATATTCTGCCTCCTGAGTCTGTTACTCCATACTGTTCCATCATTGACATTCTGTGTAACCATGATATTCTGCTGCCTGAGATATTTGCTTTCTGATGTACTCCAGGATGATGGTGGTTTTATCCTGTATAGTGGCTCTGATGCTTACTAGTCCTCTGTCTCCCTCCTTTCTCTTGGTGTACAGTCTCAGGGTGCTGAACGTGGGGTGAAACCCTCTGTATTGTGAGGAACATCTGTGTCTTGGGGTCAGTGGCTTCTATCTCTTCCTTTGTAGCCTTGATCTTATGACTAAGAATTTTAAGAATCACTGTTGTTGTGGTGCATGCTTAGCAGTGCTGCATTCACATCTTCCAGCAGACTTCCACAGGGTACAATATCACTCAGACTTGGCAATGGTTGTGGGACATAGGTTTTTAATTCGGTCACATTCTTCATTCTCAGGTCAGCTGCTCTTGTATTCAGTTCATCAGGGCTCATCAATCGGGCTTGGTACCCATGATGGGGATGATAAATGCATCCTCTGTTCTTTCCCTCCCAGAAACAACAGAGGCAGCTTGAGAATTGCAGTTGACCCAGCATTGTTATGTCTCTGAGTCAGCAGGGGAGGGAGTCACAGAGTCAAACTGACAAGTACTGTAGGTGTGAATAAGAGAACAATGTGTACAGGGCTCTCTTCTAACTTACATTGCTTCTATCACTCTTTCATGGCACTCTTGAAAAAGAGATTTTAATATCAATGAGTTTTTTTTCCTAGTTAAAGGTAAGATAAAAAATAAACTCTGCTGATTCCACAATGTGAGTAAGCACACATTGTCACAGCCCATGAGTGGTTTAATATTGTATGAACAAGCACAAATGGCTTGAACAATGCTTGTCTTTATGACCGTATCACAAAACCATAGTGTATAAGGACCAACTCACTATGCTCTAAATCCACCAGAAAGACTTTAATATTATCAGGTCTATGTGACAAAGTCTAGATGCACCTTTTGAAGTTGGAGTGTCCTTGCTCTCTGCAGACATCTCAATCTTCTCCTTGTCCTCATTGCTGATTTCATCTACTTCTTCCTTCACAGTGGTAAGCTCTGGCTCACTCTTATAGAGGCGGTAGTCTGGAGCTTGCTGTGAGAGCAAAGTGAAGTTATAGTCAAGGTTAGAATATACACTGAAGAGAAGCATAAGCTCCTCACACACAAATACAATTGCAGATTCACGAACAGTTGGAATGTTTTTGTGGGTGCAGTTTTCAAATTTCCGCACCCATCGAACTCACAAATCCATTACTAAGTGAGCTTTGTGTCTCCAACTTGGTACAATGTCTCTCTGCACTGGTACAATTTGCCCACGTTTAAATTAGGCAATAATCCAGCATGTAGAGAAAACCCAAAGACCAGAGCTGTTTGTGACATCCCCTCAGCATAAAATATTTATCGCCTCCTAAGAGTTAGTGTTACTTGGGTTTTGAAAAAAAAGTAAGGAAGCACTGCTGCCTTCACAAAAAGAGTGCAGGCATGTTAGGAAAAATATTTTAAACCAACACTCTACTCCAGTGAAGAGTGACAAACATTCTTTCTACAAATAAATTCTCAAAAAAGTGCTGTTGTATATTCACAACCAATCAGAGAATAAATCTCTTTCAAAAATAGTTAAAGCTTAGTCAGTTTTACAGATATTAATCTAAAATTGTGTGTGCTAGTATCTGAATGTCATTCCCAAAACATACTCTGCACAACTGATTGCATGGAATCTTTGTTTAAAATTTTGTCATTAAGTATCTGGAGTCAACTCTGTCTGTTGGCAAAATATCTCATGAACCACTGTTGTCATTGTAATATTTTTGTAGTTATTCAGGTCTGGTTCGCGGGGCAGCAGCCTTAGCCAGGAAGCCTAGACCGTCCCTTCTCTCCAGTTGCTTCCACCAGCTCCTCCAGGCATTTCCAGTCAAGCTGAAAGATATAATCCCTCCAAGGTGTCATGGGTCGCTTCCAGGATCTTCTGTTGGAGGGACCTACCTGAAACACCTCCACAGTGAGGTGCCAAGAGGCATCCTAACCAGATGTCTGCACCACCTCAACTAGCTCTTCTGTGTGTAGGATGTGTAGAGGCAGCAGGTCTACTCTTAGCCCCTTCTGAATGTCAAGAATATATGATATACAACAGTCACCTGTTGGAACATATATCAACAGTCACCTGTTGGAACATATGCCTTCCAGCTTAACTCTCTCTTTACAACAAGTGATTAGTTGATTGCCTGCATCACTGTGGATACTGTCCCAATCCGCCTACTGATCTCCTGCTTACTTGTTTCCTTACTTATGAACATGACACAAGACAATTTATTCCACTACAGGCAAAACCTCTCCTCCGAACTGAAGTGGGCAGTCTACTCTTCTAACTGATTCATTAACCACTACAGTAGATTTTTATGATACTCTCAGAATGTAATCATTGGATAATTGGTTGCAGGGAGCTTGCACCCATGAGCAGTACCATTAGTACGGGATGCTAAAGTGTTTCTACAGATTAGTCTTGGGGTTTGACAATTTGCTTGTTCTAAAAGTAATTCCACACATCCATCCATCTATCCACCCACCCACCCATCCATCCACCCATTCATCCATCCATCCCTAGCAGTTAGCAGGTGAGAATTATGGACAAGAAGCCAGTTGAGCAGACGACTAACACGGAGATACACAAGATAAACAACCATGAACACACTTCACAACCAGGGTGAATTTAGAATTGCCAACACGCATGTTTTTGGACTGTGAGTACCTGGAGAAAACCCATACTTGTGTACATGTAAACTCCACACAAAAATGAGTGCAGTGAAGCCCAAGTGCTGACAAATGACAGTGCTGTGAAGGCACAGACTAAGAAGCCACAGGGCAGTGAAACAGTGAAGCAAAGCGACAGTGCAAGATTGCTGTGAAGTGATAGCGCAGTGAGGTGCAGTAAGGTCACAGTGCCGTGAAATCACAGTGCAATAAAGCCACAGTGCTATACAGACAGTGTAGTGAAGCCACAGTGCAGTGAAGTAACAATGATGTGAAGCCACAGTGCTGACCACTTCAGAACTACTGTGTTGCCTCTGAGGATCACAAATTAAAATAAATACCAGAATAAAGCCTTATGGAAATTTGAGATAATTTTTTTTGTGAGGTTCTTCTCCCTGTAGAAAGAACCTAAATTGGAACACAACTCTTAATTTTATCTATAAATGTCAAAAGGACACAAGAGAAGAACTTGTAGAAAAAGATGCAATTGTATGTCAAAAAATAAAATTCACAAACTTTGAAGATTTAGTTTCAGTAAAAGTTAGAAGAATTTTTGGTAAATCATAACAGTTTCATTGAAAAAGTCATTGCACATCCACAAACACTGCAACAGAATAACAGTTAGGAAACATTTTGCAGTGATAGAAATGGAACCTGTAAATGTCCAAAGACAACATAAAATTGAAGACGGATTGTAGTGGCACTCCCTAATGATCCAAACCATAAAAGCAACATAAAGCCAAAACAAACCAAAACAAACTGTACAAACAATGTCATGGCACAGGTGAATTTAAAGAATGGCTGGATTAAGGAGAGATTAAGGAGGGAAAACAATGCTGAAATGAGTTCTGTCTGACTCATGTGTTGCTGGTGTAAATTAATGAAACACTGAATGAAAACACTTTGGATGAACAGTGCACAGATGATGGAAGCAAACTAAAGATCTGGACAGATGGGGGAGTAGGTGGGGCATGAAAGTTTTGAGTGGTTCTTACAGAATTGTTGGAGCTCCACTTACAGTGTGAGCTCCATTTCTGGAGCTAGCCTTGCGCTCTTCCGGTCGGTGAGTGTGGGGAAGCTGGTTGCCAGGGTGTGACTGGTGGGGGTGCACGGAAGGGAGGCTTTCTGATGAGTTGTAGTGTTGGGGGAGGGGTGGGCGTGGGGGCACACTGTTGCCCTCCTGGAGTGGACTAAGTGGCAGCAACGTGACTGCCTGTTGACATATATACAATCTCTCAGTGCTGGGACAGAACTCTACTGGGTATTATCACATCAAAGCTCAATGTACATACCACTCTAGATCTCACAAAACAATCTGTGTGAACACATTACTGAAGTGTCACCTCACAAAGCTGCATGTTTACCCATGCAAATCAAAGTAAAAAAAAAGTATCAGATTAAACGGACTTGGTGAGACTACTAAAAAACAGCATGTAGAGTTTGAAGCTGGAGTTTTCACTGTCAATAATATTCTCATAGCCTCAATGGACTTTTGTCCATACTTGTCCTGTTTGACAGTGGAATTTTGTCCATACTTGTCCTGTTAGACAGTGGACTTTTTTCTAATTAAACTTTATTCATCTGGAGTATTTCATGTAAGGTAACAAAATTAGAAATCCAAGGAGGGTAAATACTTTTGCAACCCACTGTACATATTAGGACAAATGCACATAGAGTTAAACCTGTGTTAGTTATGTTTTTCAGATTTTAAAAACATTGTACTCTAGCCAGAGGTTGAAAAGGATGTGAATTGTCTGTGTTAGTCATATGATATAGGCTGGAACACTACCATACCTCATTCTTCTGTAGACTGGAGAGAGGCTTCGAACCAGGAAAACCTACTGAAAAAAAATCCATAAATTTAAAAAGTGAAATTTTTCAGGGACCAGTTAAAAAAAATAAAAAAAATAAATTTAATGTCCACAATAATACAATTTGTTTTCAGAAAGTTTAGGGAACTTTATTAGCCCCAACATCAAAATCAAAACCAATATATTGCAAAAGTAAGACACAGACGTCTACTTCTAAAACAGGTGAAATTCTCTAATTGAAGGGGTTTTTCATTTAATTTTTGCAAACTCACAGCTATCATTGCTCTGCTTGGGCTTATTTTTAGAGAGAGCCTCCATCACATCTTGGATCTTCCACAGCTCCTTCTGGATCTGAATGTGCCGCTGACTTGGAGGTTCTGTCTGACAGACATACAGACAGAAAAGGGATGTTAAAATCCAAGTACACAACAAATGTGTGTATGTTTGTGTGTGGATTTAAAAGCTCTATGGAAGTTTAGGACCTTGAAAATCATTTTGTATCCATCCTCTGACTTGTACTTTTCAATAATCTTTTCTTTGAGTAGAATTAGGACAGTCACTTTAAAGCTGCATAAGGTAACTTTTATAAAAATGTATTTTTATATTTTTGTTAAAACTGTCACTGTGTTCTGACAGTAGAATATGAGACAGATAATCTGTGAAAAAAATCAAGCTCCACTGGCCCCTCCTAGTAGTCCTACATCCATTTGCAGAAATGCACCACTCCCGGTCAGAAACAACCAATCAGAGCCTAGGAGGAGTGTCTTATCAGTGTCACTCACACTTGTGCACACACTTCTCACACCCATCCCTCTGCACAGCGCCTACTGTTGTTGAAGCTCAAGATAGCCGGTGTGTTGCAGCTGTGCTAATGGTGGAGAAATGTTACAGAAAAACTACAAATTTCTCAAGTGGCACCTGTTCAGAAATCAAAGACAGGTAAACAGAAAAGACCCATGCCGTCATTGGTGGCCCTGCTTACTAGCCTGCATGTTCACGGCAGGCTCCGCTGTGGGGGAGGAGCTGTGGAAGGAGGGCTGTAGCGCAGAAGAGGGGGGGAAGGAACCTGTAAGGTGGGCTTGTTCAAATTTTCAAGCTAAGTTCAGAGTTTTCTCAGAACTTCATACTGCAGCTTTAAAGGGGGTGAATGTTTATGTAATCACTTCTTATACATTACATATTTTTATTTAACTGACATTAGACATTACTTTGTCGAAATTTGATTTCACTTTGTCATTGATGATTTTGTTTAAATATTTTTTTGTCAAAAGGCCAATTTTTATTGACCATGACAGATTTATTATAGCAATGAAAGGATAAAACATTGAAGAAGGTAAATACTTTTCATAGGTACAGTATCACTGCTCCATCATACAGAGATGATAATGATACAGTGATAGACAGGGACAGCTGGTATCAGTGGGCTAGTAGTATATATTGTTCTTTTGAATATAACAAAATTATATAAAGGCAAAAACACCCTTTAAACTCTCAAGCTTTAGGAGTTTTGACATTGTAATCACATTTTGACTAATGAACAGTCACATTATAAGAATATATGTTGGTATACATATGGTATGTTTGAAATTCCAATTTATGGACTTTCTTGTTGCTAAAAGTACTTAAACAATAAAAAATGCATGATTGATAATAATACAGGCAAACTAGACAAACAAATTGACAGAATCAATGCATCAACGTGAATGTGTGTCTGTTAGTGTTTGAGTTCAAGAACAGAAGCAGCAGAAACAGCAATTCACCCCAAGAGAGACACTCAAATAGGCTGCCTGCTAACACGGCAGCTGATCAATTTTTGGCACAACAGCAGTTAAACAGAGCCTGCGACTGGAGTGGTATCAAAACGGTTTTAAGTTTTCAAAGGCCGAAGGAGTCTAAAGTACAGGAGTACTTCAAGCTAGATGGTAATAAAAGAACTGTTTGCAGAACTGTTTGCAGAACAGTTCTTTTACCTTTTTTCAACACCTGTGTGTGTTAATGTACTATTTTAAACACATGCAATTATATAGATTATGTTGACTGCTAAATTAATAACACTTCAATCTGAAAAAAAAAAATCATATTTAACACATGCTAATAATAAATGCAATTCAAATGTATGAAATGAAAATTATAGTTAGGTTAAAAACATTTGTCAGAGTTGCAAAAACATTTGTCAGAGTTGCAGTCTTTGTTATTTAATTTTAAATAGTTGCATTGTTTGTTTCTTTCCTTCTTCTGAAGATATAACTATGTGCCTAAATTCTTGCAAAAGAATGATTTTCTCCACAGTTTGCAGCAGTTTTTACCAACGGTATCCTTACAACATGATGGACTTTCAGGTTTTTTTAGATTTTAAAAAATAATACCTTCTATTTATTTAGTTTGTCATGCTCGAGTTGGAACTTTAAATTTATCCTTTGTACTTTGATTTGAAAGTCATTGTTTACATTTTTTTTTGTGATAGACTATAATGCCAAAGTAGCCTGTTAAAAAAAATGAAAGGAAATCTAATTGTTGAATTGTTGTTAAATTAATAGGTCAAGAAAACTCACATTAACATAACAAGTGAAAAAGTCATTTCTATATGTGACACACATTTCCCATGTGAATTTAGAACATTTTTAACATGTAGTAAAACATAAATTCATGTAGTTTTTCTGTGCAAGAATAATCAACTAGTCAAAATAAAATATTTGTTAGTGGCAGCCCTAGTTTGTTACCTGTGGGCTACCCAAGGCCTCCAGCTGCTCCAATAAGTTGGTCTTGGCCAAAGTGACATCTGCCTCTAGCTGGTCATACTCCTTGCAGAAACCGTCCAGCTCCTAAAAACACACCAGCCAACAACTGCGTCAGTGTATGTATATGTGTCCTTGTCCTGTATTTGCAAGTATAAACTTTTATCTCTTTACAACTTCTTTATACTCTATAGACCCAATCAGAAAAGCCCAGTTATCTGTGACAAGGTCAAACTCACACTACAGATATAATTCAGACGCTGCATGCATCTGACAACCCAAAATATAGAGTGCAGCTTTGCTTCAGTGGAGGTTTGATTCCAGTCCCTGCAGTGGGCAATCACTAAACCCCCTCACTGCCCCTAATATGGTTATGGTTACAGTCCACAATCTCCCTCAGGTTACCTCTTCTACACAGAATGTAGTCTACCTGCATACTCCTGCCTCCACTCTTATAGGTCACCCTGTGTTCCTCCCTCTTTTGGAAATAGGTGTTGATGACAGCCATTTCCATCCTTTTGGTAAAATCCACCACCATCTGTCCCTCCTGGTTCCTTTCCTTGACACCAAACCTGCCCATCACCTCCTCATCTCCTCTGTTTCCTTCACCAACGTGTCCATTCAGATCTGCTCTAAACACCATTCTCTCTTCCCTGGGAATACTCCCTATCACTTCATCGAGATCCCTCCAGAATTTCACTTTCTCTTCTACTACACATCCAGCCTGTGAGGTATAACCACTGACAACATTCAACAACAGACCTTCTACTTCTACCTTCAGACACATCACCCTATAAGAAACTATTTTCACCTCAACTACATTCCTTGATAACTCCTACTTCAGGACCACCGCTACTCCATCTCTCTTCCTATCCACACCATGGTAAACCATCTTAAACTGCCTCGATGCTGTGAGCCTTGCGCCCCTCCACTTGGTCTCTTGCACGCATAATACATCTACCTTCCTCCACTGCATCATGTCAGCCAGCTCTCTACCTTTGCCTGCCTACGTTTAGAGTTGCTACCCTCAGTCCTACACTCTTGACTTTCCTCTTCTCCCTCTGTCTCCTGGCATGTTTCCCTCGTGGTCTTTGACAAACAGTTGCACAATTTCTGCCGGCACCCTGTTTGTCAACAGCACTGGTGGTGGTCGTTATTAACACGGGTCTCAACCGATCCGGAATGGTGTCGCTTGGATGAATTTGAATGTTTTGGCAAAAGTGTTTTACACCGAATGCCCTTCCTTCCTAAAAGTCAAAGTCTTCCAAGTGGTGTGACTGCATTCTACACCTGAGCAGCTTCCACACCGATTCTAAAAAAGCCATCAGTCTCCTTACTGAAGCAACTGTGCTCCTTGGAAGCCTACAAGGAAAAATAAAACCACACTACACTCTCCAAGGTACGCTTCTACACTGTGCCTTAAGGGTAACCAATAAACAAAAAAATAAATATCATTGATGTAAAGAAATCAAAACCAAGAGATGGTTGGGGTGCGATGCATGAATATATTGTCAGGTGTTTATTACATCATGCATTTCCACAGAAAAATATTTCTGCTACAAATCAAGAAAGAATAAAATTCTGCTCACTAAACTTGGAAACAGAATCTGTGCACCTACTCTCTCATGCACAATCATGAAGTTTTTTATGCATGACAAAACTAACTACAACTAAACCTGTTAGAAAAATGAACATTTGAACATACTGCAGCAAGGTAAGAACTACATGAATCAACTAGAGTCAAAACTTGAAAAACATTGTCTGAGGTGTTTATTTCTTGTCCATTTTTCTTGTCTATTTACAAGGATGGGCAGGACTTAAAACCTGTGTTGGGATCATCCTGAGGGGTCACTGCACCTTCTTCGGCTTCAACTTCCAGGATATATATCGACACATTTGGTCCAAACAAAGAAAAGCTTCTTTCAGATCTTACTTTCAATCTGTGATCTACATGTGTTTTCAAAACCTCGGCAATCATCTGAAAACACTGAAATGGAATGGTGGGTCAAAGTTGCCTCACCTTTTGATTTGGCTCTGGAGTTAGTGACAAAGCCCTAAACGGACATGATATGAAAGGGTAAACCAGGATAGTGGAACAATGCGACAGAAGAAGTTGAGCATGAAGCACAACAATTAAACCTGTACTTGAAGCATTGAATGTATTTGGATAGCCATCTTGTGTTTGTGGGTTCATTGCAGAACTATGATCTGAAAGGGACTAAAGAAATGCAAACGTGTGTGAATGTGTGTTCTCACAGCATTGACTCTTGACAGCTCTCTGCAGGTGCTGAGTAAGCCGCTCTGTAGGATGTCTCTCTGTTGGACAAGGCTTTGCGTGGCTGCTGTACTGGAGCCACTCTGTTCACTCAGCTCCTGACTTGCTGATAGCAGCGCTGTCTCCAGAGTGTGCTGCCACATAAACACACAGTTCTTCTTACAGCATACCTGACAGCTCCTTAAAGACAGAACCATGTCTCCACACACTCAAGACTGTACCTTTTCCCTGTGGAGCTGTTGCAGCTTCTCCTCATGCATTTTCATAGTCTTGTCCTGCTCACACAGCCTGCTCAACTTAGCCTTACACGCACACACACAAACACATATAAGTCAGCTGCACTTTCCATCAGACTTGTTATGCATTTCACTGACAGCAAGGCTTACTTACATCAATTTCTGCCTCTGCAGTGTGCTGGAGGCCATTTTTAAAGTTGTCTGGATTTATCTGAAAGAGGAGACAGAGTCATATGTAAACAACAGGGGACAAAAACACCTCAACTGCTATGGTGGGTGGAGACTGTGAGACTCAATAAAGAGAATGAGGGGAAAAAAATGTATAAATATTCTCAAGCACTTCCTCAGTTCAGTTTGAGGTTTCCTTTTACATTCTGGTCTTTCCTAGTTTTAGTCTGTTAGGTTTGGTAAAAGCTATATTGACTCAACCCCCGTGAACTGAATAATTAAATAAAACTAAAACATTTGCACTGAGCAAAGAGATAGTGTAGGAGATTTAGTTAGGTGCAAATTCAATATAACATATTGTAATGATTCGTAATGGACAATTGGTAGGTGCTGTTGCACGGTTACTGTTTCTTTAAGTTAGGCTGCTGTGGGGATCTACCGGAAGAACTGTTGGGTTGCTTCCGAGGAGGGAGGGGGCAGTTACCGGAAGACTGAAGCGTTGCTGGGTTTTTCTGTGAAAGCTGTCCTGTGATGATCAGTCTGAATAAACCAGTGTTAGAAGAAAAACCTGTCTGGTACTTGGGTGTCATAATGGAACATTACAATATAAAGGTGACTGAATAAAAAAAAAAGGTAAATTACCATGGCAATTTCTATTTCTACTGTTTAGTCGATAGAAAGTAGGGTTTTTGATGATGAAGTTACTTTTAGGATAATGTATGTTGCTACAGAGCAGGAAGGGTTCAAACTTTTCTCTATCATCTAAATGACAAGGTCAACAATTTGGACCTCAGTCTGAAAAAATGAATGGATACTGAAAGAAAAAATGCTTCATGATATTCTTCAAATTTAATTTGTCAACTGCTATATGACAGAATTTGTCATATGAGCAAGTTGGAACTGGAAAAATTAAGATTTTTCATTAGTGACCTTCATACTTCAAACAATCCAAACCAACAGAAAAATTGTAAAAAGGTACAGTAAATTAGGAACAGGATTTTTTTTGTTCTTGTTTACAATTGCATTTTTTTCTTCTCATCATGGAGCAATTCAATTACATTTTTTCAATACCCATCCTAAAAAAGAAAAAAAAATGTATATATTTTTTTTTTTACAAATTCTTAAAAAGACAGTTCAGTTGTTAAAATGTTTCATTTATTAATTCATTACAGCAATTTTTATTACCATCTTTTTTCTTTCCTAGCAGGACCATATAGAGACAAATAAGTCAGACAACCATTAATGCTCTCACTCACACATAGGGACAGTTTAGAGTTACCAATTGCATGCATGCTTTTGGTCTGTGGGAGAAAACCGGAGTACCCGGAGAAAACACACGTGTAAGGACAACGTGCAAAGTCCATACAGAAAAACCCCAGTCTGTTTTTAATCTGTCAGTCCCTCACGAATTTCGCGGGCATTTTTTGTGATTGTTGCGGGCTAAAATGCCTGATTTTGCGGGGCATTTTCCTAATAGTTGTAATTTTTTTTTTACTAAAATCAATAAAAAACCATAACTTTTAATATACAGACCAAAAATACTTACTAGCTTTGTAAGATAATTACCAACAAACATTAACATTATCAAAAGGTGCTTTATTTAAGAACTTTGATAGCTTATAAACTGACATTCATGTCCTTTTCTGGATTGTCCCTCTTCTGCAGCTCTCCTCACGTTTTGCAGACACAAAGTGTTTGTCGATGGTTGACTTGCGTTTATGTTCGATGATTACACTGCAGGATGTGCAAAACAGCTACCCCCCACTCTCGTGCAGCTGGGTAGGAAACTGGTTTGCGACCACAGTGAAGTTAGTTTTAAGTTGGATATTCGCGCTCCGCGGAGTTAGCGGCGTCTAGCTCACGGCTGACCCGAAACTGGAACGCTAATGTCGGCCAGCCGTTCTCTGCCGACCCCTTCTCTCAAGCGCGGTGGTTCACTCAGGGACATTAGCGTTCCTGTTTCAGGTGAGCCGTGAGCTAGACGCCGCTAACTCCGTGGAGCGCGAATATTCAATATCCAACTTAAAACTAACTTCACTGCGGTGTTTTGCGCAGTCCTTTGCTGAAATTTTTGTGGGCAAATGTGAAGCATTAGCGCACATTTTCGCTTCGGTCGCTGCTCATGCATGCTCCCGGCATTCTGATGTTAACAGGATGTGACGTCACATATCTTGTTCGTGAGTTATTTGGGGTTATTTTGTATTTCACACTACACAAACCCACAAAGAAGACACTAGACCGCAGAAACGGTGGCAAATCACTTTAGAAACAATAAATATTGGGTTAAAGTTGCGGGAAAGTTGCGGTGTTTTGGACAAAGTTGCAAAAAGTTGTGATTTTGTGGGGTTTGCTTGATTTTGCGTTAATAGTTGCGATCGCAACATCACAAAATTCTGGAGGGTCTGATCTGTGACCTTGCTGTGAAGCAACAGCTCTAACTGGGCTGCAAGAGTCAATGGTGACTCAAAACTGCAGAAAAAAATAAATTTCCTGTTATAGTTTCACTTAATTCTGAGTGTTTTTTGAGGACAGTTTTTTAAAACTTGAACTTATTTTTATGTATAAGACTTGAAAAAACTATTCTTGGCCATGTAGATTATTTTGTTGCCCACATCATACCCACCGTGGTCTGGTTTGTGAAATGAAATTACAATTTCCTCACAAGCTGCCACCACATTTATGATGTAATCTGCTGGAGTACACTTCAGGAAGGATGATAGGTAGATTTGGGCCAGCTTTTAAGAATTGTTATTTACCTTATTTACCATCACTGTGGTTTTTAAAAATGGACATTTACCTTGAAAGTTTTCTATCAGAGGAGAGCTCTTTTGCAAGTGTCAAACTACAACATTTCCACTCTTGAGACGGGGTTGGACATGCCCGCAACAAAATTGAGATGTGTTTAATATGCCCCCGACATCTCTGCAATTTGTGCTTTATGTTCAAAATTCAAGCAAGAAGACTGTGAGCATCAGCAACGCTCACAAAGAAATTGAGAACTCCTGCAAATGTTTTAAGACTTCAATGCAAATGCTGTTTAGTCTGCAAGAGTCATAGTCCAGTACTAACCACTAAGATGGTATAATGCCCAATTTCATTCCCATGAAAATAATTCTAACAATTTCATGTTCGTGCCAAGGGCTGAGGTAAAACTTGAGCAAACACCTTTTATGTTCAACAAATTTGTATGCTGGCATACCAATTAATCTTTTCTAAAGTGTAAAACTAATTTAAAAAGGTTTAGTCAGGTCCTCTGGATGATGACTTCTTAGATGATACGTTCCATCTTTTATCCAAAAGACTTCTTCAGTCTGAGGAACTGCAAGCAAACTCAGCCTTATAAGCAGCACCTTTTCATAGTGAATCAACCAGTTGGGTGCCCGCCCATCCATCCATCCATCCATCCATCCATCCATCCATCCATCCATCCATCCATCCATCCATCCATCCATCCATCCATCCATCCATCCATCCATTTTCTTTACCTGCATCTCCATTCCGGGTGGCGGGGAGCAGGTGTCTATCTCCAGTGCTCACTGTGCTGACACCCTGGACAGATCGCAAGTCCATCGCAGGGCCACATAGAGACGAACACTCTATAGAAGACGCTTTATAGAGGGATACACCCTATCCTTCTATAAAGCGTGTACTCAGTAGAAGTGCACAGAAGGGTTTGTGTGCGCAGGTTACAAGCATGCAAAAATTGGTGAATTGGGACAGTACAGGTTTCGTCATTGATTTGCGCCTCTGCGTCATATCTGCGGGGCCGGTCGCTGTTTTGGTATTTTAAGAAGGTGCCAGTACAATTTTAAAAGTAAAGTTTAGGTATTTTTGCTTTCCAAAGTCATTGCAGGAGATATCTGGCTGTTCAAATATGTTTTGTTATGACTTGTTGAATACGGAACATAGTATTCACACATGTACAGTAGAGTGAAACAAGAATTAGTTCAATACTTTACATTTAAAACTGCTTAAAACTTTTTTGTGACAGACGCAGCTTGCTCTGTCACCACTGCCATATTTCCACCTTTTAATTCAAAATCCTTCATTGTCAATAAAGATAATAAAAAAAATTCAAAACATCACATGCAGAGATGAATTGTGGGTAAATACTTTGCCAAAGGCCGGATGTAGTACACAAAGGGGGCGGAGCTAAAGAGCACTCCGGAGAATTGGGACACACTACGCACTCAAACCCTTCAGCATGAACGCGCATTTGAAGGACACAAGGGTGGAATGAGGGTGCAAGTGCGAGTATTGGGACCGGGCCACACACTCACTCACACAAAGGGACAATTTAAGAGTTACCAATTAACCTAACATGCATGATTTTGGTCTGTGGGATGAAACTGGAGTACCTGGAGTAAATGCACATGTGCACAGGGAGAAAATGCAAACTCCACCCAGAAATGCAATCTTGCAACCTTCTTATTGGCACCGCGGCACAGCTCTAACCACTGTGCCGCTGTGAGGCCTCCACCCCTTGGTGGACTAATAGTGTTGGGTTGAGAGAGGAGTAAAAAAAGCCATCCTTGTGAAGAGAATCCGTCCATTATTAAACAAGGCAGAGGCCTCTGTGTCCAACTGTCCCCCTCCTACATTGCTGTTATTGGAAGTATTGCTCAACCCTCTGTGAATAGCAAGCGACTATCAGGGCCCTAACAATCGGTTGTTAGGGTGATGGTCCACTTTTGCATGTGAACAACTATTTTTTGGGTGTCACACCCAGCTGGTTGATTCACTATGTGAAGGTACTGCTTACAAGACTGAGTTTGCTTGCAGTTCCTCAGACTGAAAAAGTCTTTTGGAAAAAAGATGAAATGTATCATCTAAGAAGTAATCATCCAGAGGACCTGACTCAACCTTGTTAGATTTTTCTACCTGGATTATTAAACATACATCAGGACATGTAAAACTAATTGTTTTCATATCAAAAAAAGAAAATGAGAAAACATTTAGGTAAAAATAGATATTTATGTAGTGTAAGCATTTTCCAAGATTAACAAACCAATGAGTAGTTGTAAATAAAAGCAGACAGATGATTTATGTGGTAACACAAAATAAGCCATGCTTTCTTTGCATTACTTAAAATAACATAAAAAACATGAAATGGCTTGAGCTGAAACACAAAGCTTTATATTGTCTTCAGCTGTTGCTAGAATGGCATGTGGGAACAATAGTAATGGGGGAAAAAACGCTGGTGGTTAGATTGACTGTATCCACTGCAAAACAAGAGTTTGATGGTGGAAGGGAAGATGACAGTATACTTTGACTGGGCTCCTAGGACAAAGTTCTGGCTTGATTCTGCTTCACTTCAACTTAATGTGAGAATATAGAGCTCTGTTAAAGAAAAAACTCAGAAGCTCAAGGCAACTTGAAGTTTATAGTAAATTCTCAAAAACAGAAGTTAATTCTTTTAGGTGATAATGTTTCATTTTGAGAAATACCTCACATAGTTTGTTGAAAGATTTTATGTTAAACCTAGATAACTCATTTCTTCCTTTAATGTTTGAACTTAAACTGCATGGTAACCGTGCTGTTCAAATAATGAAAAGCCTAAAAACAGATTACATGGAACATAAACTCCATGACAAAGTTGAGAACAAGGAACAACTATGTCAGTGGATTGGTGGATAACCTTCATATTGACTCAAGCCAGAACCTGTCAAAGACCTTACTTGCTGGTAGAGTTGCGGCCTTGGTGCCAAGTTCTCGATCATAGTGTGAATCATGAAGATTAGAGGCTCATTTCCCTTCGTCTAGCACCAAAGGATACAAGAAGAGGATACAGTGGTGTAATAGCACAGCTGTAAAAGTCACTGCAGAGATCAAATACTGTGTACCCATAGACAGAAACATAAGACATGAAACTATTCTTCTTTATGAATAGAAGAAAACCCATTCAGACCAATGGCTTTATTTAAGCAACATTCTAAAACCTGAAAACGTCTGCACATTGAAAAGGTAAACCTGAATAAAAAAGAAACTATGAAGTTAAATATTCGGGTATTATTGTAAATTATTAACTCTGCCCCAATTTCATTTTTTTTAAAGTAGGGTTTATACTATACTATAAGTATTGCAATATGTTTGAAAAGTAAAGGTGCAAACCAGGCCTAAATGTGTTACTCAGCTCGAGTTGTCAAAGGTAAGGCCAGTGACTGTCAAACTGTGAGACATGCTTTCCCAGTTGGGAGCGGCATGTCACAACAGAGTGACAACTCAAAATGAATTTTATTTTTCAGTCATAAAAAGGTGGAACTAATGATTAGACTTTGACAATTGCAACTCTGACTTGTTTTTATGATATACAAAACATACTTTTATACAATGACACAGATATCGCAATGCAAGCACGAGTTCATTCATTCCTTCTGGTCAGCCGGCACATTACCTAGAAAAGAATAATAATGAGGAATGAAGGATAGGTTTTACTTCTCTCACAGAGAAAAAAAGTTTGTTGGTTGAAACTAACTGCCAGCAAGACGATGGATTTTAAATGGTGTGCAAACTCTGCTATCCAGTGCGCAGTGGTAGCATCCATCTTCTTCCACTTATCTCTAATCATGTCATGGAGGCAGCAAGTCCAGGAGGTTGATCCAGACATCCCCAAGTGGCACTCTCAAGTTCCTCCTGGTGAATCCCAAGGTGTTCCCAGGCCAGAGAGGATTTATTGCCAGCGGGTTCTGAGTCTATCTTGGACTCTCAAAGTGTTTCTTCCACTCTCTGAGATTATTCTTAGTCAGCAGTTCCTCACCTACACAAAACACAGCCTGGGGCGGTGCCCACTTTCCTTTTCTATATATATATATATATATATACCCAGGAGACCCGGTTCGAATCCAGGCCGGGGTAAAGATACAACAGTGAAATTGAACTATCCAGTCTGGGTCCCTAGGCAAGACCCTTTGAGCTACTGCCTACTTCATACCATGAGAGAGTTTAATATGAATCACAATCACATGCCGGCTTAGACGTCGCCTGGCCAAACAAGGTCTGATGAAAAATGGGCTACTGGAACAAGACGGAGGAAATGAATGAGAGGTGAAAACATGGATCTGTTGGAATGCAAAGAATGCAGAAAGAATGGTTTCTTCAACACTGACTGCCAAACAACTAGTAGCTCAGTGTTCCACTATCCACAAATGGCAACTGCTATCACAACTTGAGATTGACGAGGTGCAACACAAATGCTATGGCAAGGGGGAGGAGCCAGCCACAATACTGGAGAGGCATATGGGAAAGGGAGGCATCCCACAACAGTAATGCACAGTGGCTGATCTCCCTACGAGATGACCACAGAAACCTTTTTGAGCAAGCCCTAGTAACTATCACAATGGCAGACGTCCAAGAAAGAGTCTCAGGTATGAAAAACTGAACAGCACTAGGACCTGACATGATCCATGCCTACTGGCTAAAGACACTCACTGCCCTCCACGAGCGACTGGCAGCTCAAAAGAACCAGCTACGAAAAAATGGGACCCACCCTGAATAGTTAACTGAAGGGTGCACAATCCTGATCCAGGACCCCTCAAAGGGTTCAGTCCCATCCAATTATTGGCCAATAACCTATCTCTTTCCAACATGGAAGTTCATGTCAGGCATCATAGCAGCTAAAATAAGTAGAAATACATGAGCACAGCACAGAAGGGCATTGGCAGAGGAGCCAAACACCAACTCCTTGTAGACCACACAGTCGCCCGAGACTGCAAAA
>NC_051452.1:12395218-12405874 GCF_001649575.2 Kryptolebias marmoratus | reverse complement strand
GGAGCAGTGGCTACAACAGATCCCAGCAACAACATCAGACATCTCAGTCCAGAAATGTGCAGTTCTAGGCACAGCCAAGATACTGCACAGAACCCTCAAGCTCCCAGGCCTCTGGTAGAGGACCCGAGCTCAGAGGATGAAAAAAAGAGACCACCCGTGGAGGGAGAGAAGGGATTTTTTTTTTTTTAATATATATGCACACATAGATAAAACCAATCTGTTAGTGTGGGCTCCCAGCCCAGAACCCCCTAAACTAAGGCTCATCCCTACGCCGGACTCCAGAAGACTCCAGAAAAAAATACCTTGATATCCCACAGACTAATGGCAACCAGGATGAGCCTGCAAGGAAGTCAGCCACAACCAAATACCTGCAGAGAATAAGGTAGGTCCTAAAGAGCCAGCTGAGTGGTAAGAACAAAGTCCAAGCAATCAACACATAGGCAGTGCCAGTCATCAGGCACCCTGCTGGTATAATAACCTGGCCAAAGGAGGAGATAAAAACCACTGACATTAAGACACAAAAGCTCCTCACAATGCACGGAGGGTTTCACCCTCCAGCATCCTGCGACTGTACACTAAGAGAAAGGAGGAAGGCAGAGGACTAGTGAGCATCAGAGCCAGTATTCAGGATGAAACAACCAAGATCCTGGAGTACATTAGGAAGAAAGCAGAAACCCAATGTGGAACAGGAGAAAGAGGAACCGTCATGGGAAGACAAGCCCCTGCACAGCATGTACCATTGGCAGATTAATGAAGTGGCTGATATCAACAAATCTTACCAGTGTCTAGAAACGGCTGGACTGAAGGACAGCATAGAGACACTAATCATGGCAGCACAAGAGCAATAGAGGCAGGGGTCTACCATACCAGACAGGACCTAAGATGCAGGCTGTGTAAAGATGCCCCTGAGACAGTCCAGCACAAAGTAGCGGGATGTAAGATGCAGGCAGGAAACACATACATGGATCGCCATAATCAAGTGACTGTAATAGTGTACAGGAACAGCTGTACCAGGTATGGTCTGGAAGTACAACAGTCAAAGTGGGATACTCCACCTAGGGTGGTGGAGAATGGCAGCTACTATGAGACTTCCAGATACAGACTGACAAACAGATGATGGCTAACCAACCGGACATTGTGATGATCGATAAGATACAGAAGAAAGCAGTGGTAGTGAATGTAGCAGTCCCAAGCGACTAACATCAGAAAGAAAGAAAACAAGAAGCTCAAGAAATACCACAGGCTTATTTGTTAGCTCACCAGCCCTGTTGGACATAAACCAAACTGAGGTTGTTCAACAAGCTCTCTACAACAGGCAAAATAGTAGTCAGATATTTTTGACTGAAATCCACTTCAAAATTGCCAAGCTATTCCTTTAACACAATGAAAACTAAACTCCCAAAATGTTTCTTTAGTCAAACAATGCCCAAGTGGAAATGCAATTTTAGACTCCAGAACAACGTCTTCTGTCTGAGATATTCTTGCCTGGAGAACCCAGGGTTGGTATTTAGAACCAACCAGATAAGTTTAGTTGTTGAGTAAATACAAATCAGGGCATGTTTAGCACAGCTTTAAATACTGTACACATGGAATTGTGCATTTACTTTTTAAATGACAGCAACTTTGCTGTGAGAACTAAATATCAGTCAAGTAGAGGAAAATGATTATTTTTAATCATGTCATCCGTTAGAGCACACAACTACACTTTTTTAATGAGCTGACTTCTCATTTTAGGCATCAAAGATTTCCAAACAGAATTATAATTGTGTATTCAGAGAACTCAGAGTAAACAGGCGTACAGATAAATACAATAAAGTATAGAATGTCTCAGAATTCTGAGAAAAAAACCCCTCAGAATTCTACAAACTTTTTTTTTTTGCAGCATTGCTCTAATAATCGTCCATCCTAATGACAGAGTTTCTTTAAAAAAATTAAAAAATAAAGAAATCTAATCATGTAAAAAGGTTCCAGAAATTCTAAAAATGTTTCAGAATGACTCTGAAGTTACATTGTGAAAAACACTAAGAAATATGAGATGTTCTCACCTGGCTGTCCATGTAAATAAGGTTCCTCTGCAGGTGATGGGACAGAACATCAGTCTGTAGCAGCCACAGATGAAGGAAATGAAGAAGCAGGAAAAGTCAAGGCACAGTCATTGGTACAGAAACCATTAAAGCAAGAACAGAGAGAACAAAATAAGGAAAAGAAAATGGAAGGAACTTTTTTTGGTTCAAAATGTTAGAAAGCTAAAATGAAAGAGGTGCCAAAGAACTAAATTATCCAAAAAGGGTTTGTCTCAGTACGTTTCTTGAAAATTATGGCTCTTTTTGTGTTGGCAAATATTAGTTAACTGTGGAGGCCATATTGAATGGGGTTCACTCCAAAAGTTAATTAGTTCGAGATGTACATGTTACTTTCTGAAAGTTTCATTAACACTTGACTGTAATAGTTAAAGCCAAATTTAAAAAAAAACTGATCTCTTTTGATTTTGATGGTGAAGTTATTCTCCAACAAAATTCATTTAAAAGTACAAAAAGCATGAATTACCCACAAACCACAGGTCTAAAATACTGGTCTAAAGTACAGATTCAAAGTGCTTCTTCTGCTCAAATCATTTAGTAACTGCTGGAAAAAGACTTGAAAATATTCAACTCTACAGAAAAAGAGCAAATTTCCTACCTAATTAAAGGTCTGGCATTCCCCGAAGGAATGCACATCACCCACTGAGTTTAAGACTAAAATCATCTCGTGATGAGAACTGACAGAGTTATAGCCTTAAAATTAATGTTACATGCAATCTCATGTGAAATTACAGTATGTTGTGAATGATCCTCAGCTACCACCACATCAAATTTTAGTTCCATGTCAGTAAAAGAGTTATAGCGATTTTTGTGTTTTTAAGGTCAGTTAAGTTCATAAGTTAATGAGCTGAAAATGTACATCCACTAATTACTTTCTGTAAGTTTCATTAAAATTCATTCAGTGGTTCATGAGATATTTCAGTAACAGACACACATAGATAGGCAAAATTTTGTCTTTCAGCTGCAGGCAATAAAAAAGTGAGACATTATCTGTACCAACTATTTAAGTTTTATATAAAACCACTGCTTGTTCTAATATGTTCATTAGAATAAAAAACCCCAGCCCATCAGCTGTTTGAAAACAACTCGTGATGAAGTTATAACTGATTGAAACTACATGCATTTTCTGGACTCACAGCTGTGTAATAGCTTTAACTGACTTAATAGTCTTTCCTGCAATTCAAGGATAGTAGGAGTTCCCCCTGCTAACTCTAAATACATTTTTATACAGAACATGAGAAAACAACAACTATTACCCCCAATTTAAAAGAAATACACATTACAGTAGTCAGTGCACAGCAGAACAACACTTCAACATAAAACTGACTTTGTTGTGTTTATAGAGAATAAAGCCACTAAATATTCCAAGACAGAATATTTAGGAATAAATAAAGTGTTGCTTCAAGTTGCAACCCTTTAAACAAAACCATAGCTTTAAATAAGGGTGGAAAAGGACATAATTCTCCAATTTTTTTTTAAATGATAATTTTGTGCCATTCACCCCATAACAACATTCTTCTTTGTTACACAACAGGATAATTGAGTTTCACAAAACACGATTATTTTAGTTATTGTTGAAGAAACAATTGCTTTTATTTGTTTTAAATGCTTAAATGTAAAATGATACACATACATGAGTATGAAATGGGTGATGCATAAATTTAGGGTATGTTAACCTTCCCGTGGCATTCGGGTCAAATTGATCCGAAGTTACAATCTGGGTCTTTTCCTGTGTTTAAAAGATGGCAGTTTTTACCCCGACTGGCAGCTAACAACAACCGCTACTAACCTTTTGTCAGCTTTGTGGCTATATAGCAAACCTGTTAAATTGAATGTTGAGGCTGTTCATGTTCTTTGCTGAACTCTGGGTTTTGCTGGGTGACTATTTCTTTGGAAAAAAAAACAAACAATCAAAGCTGCTATTTTTGAACAGATTGCCACATTTTTCCACATGAGCGGTTTCACTTTCACTTCAAGCTCAGGTCCTCTACAGGGGCTTTGGAGACTGTGGTTTTTGTGCAGTATCTTAGCTGTTCCTAGGACTGCGTTCTTCTGAACTGAGATCTCTGAGGTTGTTACTGGGATTTGTTGGAGCCACTCTTCCAGTTTAATGTCACAGCACTGAGAGCTCCAATGACCACTGGAACCACTGAGGCCATGACTCTCCAAAACTCCTCGATTTCTTCTTTCAGTCCTTGGTACTTTTACTGTCCTTACTTTGCACAGATTCCACCCATTTGGTTATGGCGTTTCAAGTACGCTTTGCATGCCTGCATCTTACATTCCACTGTTATGTGCTGGACCGTCTCAGGGGTAAGGTTTTTGCTGCCTGAGACATTCACTTAGCAGTTCATTACTGGGGCTGATGTATTAGTCCTCTGCCTCGCTCCTTTCTCTTGGTGTACAGTCTTGGGGTGCTGGACCTGAGGTGAAACTCTGTGCATTGACAGGAGTTTTTAGGCCCGAGCAGCAACAGCGCTGCGAAGGCCTATTGGATCTGTACTGTTTATTATTATTATTTGTACCCAAAATAAAATGGCTATTTGGAGGCCTTAACATATTCAAAAAGTCACAGAATTTGGCGGATGCGTCGGGACGGTGAAAAATTTATGTATTTTAAGGTCGTCAAAAAAATCGCAACAAAAATGCCTCTACAGCGCCCCCTGGAAACTTTCAAAATACCCTTCACATTGGCCTTAGTACAGCCACGAAAGTTTGTACAGTTGTAGAACTCCCCAAGACGCACAGAAAACCCTCTTGCTCCCATGTGCTACACCAAACAGGAAGTCGGCCATTTTGTCTGAAAGGTTGGATTTTTACCCCATTTTGGCCTTTTATAGGCTACGCATTTGATAGAACTCCTCCTAGGGATTTTGATCGATCGGTTTCAAATTTGGTCAGTTTGCTCATAAGGCATGGGGGATTAAAAGTTATCAAAACGGTGAGTTTTCGTGCATGCTGAAGGGGCGTGGCCAGACCTCAGAAATTGGCATCACGCCAAAAAATATGAAACTGTTATATCTCGGACATGGTAAGTGACAGAGACACCAAACCTTATGTGATTGATCCATGTCCGGTCCACAACAATACTCAATGGTCAAATTGTGATGTCCCTTAAGCCACGCCCCCTGAGAACAGTAGGTGCAATGTTTTGCTTTGAAAGGTCCATCTCTGACCCCCCTGACCTAATCAGGTTGATCTTGATCTTTCAGATAACAAGTTGGTCTGACTTGCATTAAAGCACCAATAGTTTTCGCTGGAGGGTGTGGCTGTGGTGGCGTGGCGAAGTCAGACATCACGCCGTTGACATACGTTTAGCTTTAAATTCCACATATTTCAGCCGAGCTGCACCAAACTTAATACAGTTCATCCTAGTCCACCCCCCAAAAGAAATCACGTCCAATGTTTGGTGGGCGTGGCCTAATTCCTCCACAGTGCCCTCTAGAAATCTTTAAAGAAGCAGCCCCAAGCCCTTGTTTCACTGACGATCATGGAATTCGGTACACCTGTGCACCTTGACAGAACGTACAAAAAAGTCTCTTGGAGCCATGGTCCAAACATCACAGGAAGTTGGCCATCTTGGATCAAAGGTCGGATTTTTACCCCTTTTTCGGCGATTACAGCCTTCGCATTTGATCAAACTCCTCCTACAGCTTTTGACGTACAGGCTTCAGAATCACTGAGCTCAGTCTTGAGACATTGAAGATCAAAAGTTATGAAAAGCTGTTTGATTAAAGTATGTGGGTGTGGTCAAGCCTCAAAATCTGACCATTTGCCATGAAACATCACGGTGTAATTACTTCCACATACAAGGTCATAGATTAATGAAACGTTTTGAGTGTCATAACAGACAATTCCTAATCACATTAGTGTGGTCAATTTGTGACATCACTTTAGCCCCTCCACCTTCCAGCAAGAAGTAACCTGTTTTCTTGTTGAAGGTTGTCGTTTTTTCTCTTTCACTCATACAAATTTAAGCCTGTGTCGGATGTCAGAACAACATGATGCAGAATCCCGCTCTCAGCACTGACTGGTGCCTGAATGATGTAGGCGTGACAGAATGGCGAACGCCAATCCCTCGCCATTTGCATACGGTTGGCTCTAAATCACACATGCATTATCCGATTTGCACCAAACTGGACATGAATGACCTGTGTTAACCTCTGAAGAGGCCAATAGGATTATATTAGAATTTGACTCCAGTACAACACTTAAGCCCCGCCCACTAAGGATTTTTGGGTGACTGTAACTTCGAAACGGCGCAAAGTAGGTAGGTCAAACATTACAACGAGACTACCCATAGGTCAAGTATCAGCCTTTTTAACTTCAAGTTCACAAGGTCAAAGGTCAAGGTCAGGAGAGCCCATGTGCTCTAACTCTTCAACCGTTTGACGTAGGAAGGTCAAAGTTCACAGCATGGCACAGGACTGGTATTGATCCTGACTGAAGGCAATTTGGGACATTTGCTGAAAACTCCACCTAGTGGACGGTGCAGGAAAGGCATGAGAGCGTAGACGGCGGTCGCCAGAGCTCCTGCGATCGCAAGAGCTCCCGCGGTCGCAAGGCCGGAGCGGCGCTGAGCTGCGAGGGCCGCCCAATGCTGCTTGCAGCTTTAATTGTGTCTTGATATCATTGGCTTCTATGTCCTGATTTGGCCAGGTTATTATACCAGCAGGGTACTTGATGATTGGCATTGCATACATGTTGAAGGCTTGGAGTTTGTTTTGCCATTCAGCTGGCTCTTCAGAATCTGCCTTATTCTCTGTAGATATTTGGTTGTGGCTGATGTCCTTGCAAACTCATCATGGTTGCCATTTGTCTGTGGGATTCCAAAGTACGTGTATCTGTCCTGGACATCTGTAATGTTACCTTCAGGTAGTTCAACACCTTCAGTTGTGATCACATTGCCTCTCTTGGATACCATTCAACCGCATTTATGCAGTCTGAATGACATTCCAATGTCTTTGCTGTATATTGTGGTGAGGTGGATGGCCCACTTATTTTTAGCCTACAGCTTGATGTCATTCATATAGATGAGGTGACTGATGACTGTTCACTTTGGAGCAGGTACCCATAACCTGTCTTTGTCATCATCTGGCTGACGGGGTTCAGACCCATGCAGAACAGGAAAGGGGACAGAGCATCACCTTGGTATACGCTATACTTGATGTTGAAGTGTGCAATAAGCTTTGAACTGGCCTCTAGAGTTGATTTTGCACATTCTAATTGAGTTATCAATGAAGACTCTTAGTGTTCTGTTGATGTTGTACAGTTTCAAACACTTCAAAATCCATGTGTGGGGCATCAAGTCATAAGCTTTCCTATAGTCAGTGCATGCACCTTGTGTGTCTGGTCTTATAGTCTAGAGCTACAGTTCTGTCGACCAGTAGCTGGTGCTTGGTTTCTCTTGTGTTGCTGCTAATTCCTTCATTGGGTATTGAGTGTGCCTACTCATCTTAGACGCTATGATGCCTAACAGGAGCTTCCGTGTTGTACAGAGTTAGGTGATTGGCCATTATTTGGAGGCAATTGTCCCTTTCTGGGGGTCTTTCATGATCAAGACTTTGCAGCCTTGGGTCAACCTTTCTAAGTGGGTCTCTTCCATTTGCAGCCGGTTAATTTGTGCTGCTAAGCCTTCATAGAGAAAAGTCAGCTTTTTTAGCCAGTGGGTATGAATCATGTCAGGCCCTGGGGCAGTCCAGCTCTTTATACTTGCGACTCTATCTTGGATGTCTGCTACTGTGATGGATACTGGTTCTTGTTCTTGGTGATTGTTATATTCAGTTCTTAGATCTTGTAGCCATGGACATTATTACTGTGGGATGCCTCCTTCTGCCATATGCTTCTCCAGGACTCAATCTCTGCTCTGGGTGGATCTATTCTCGTGTTATTCCCCTGCCATTGAGAGTACACTGAGAATGGTTTGATGGATAAAACCCTGTTTATTTTCTAGGCTTCTGCTTCTTGAGTGTTCCCATCAGGTGTGTAGCCAGAGCTTTTAGGCATTGTTTGGCAGTCTTTAGAGCCTCAGGTAAGGTCAAGTTGCAGTACTTTCATGGCATGTCTTCCTTTTTTGCACCTCTCTGATGCTCTGACAGCTGTCTGATCTCTCTCCATGTTGCCTTGATCTGAGCTTTCAGCCTACTCCTCCATGTGAACAATTGTCAGGATCTGTGTTTTTGGTTATTTTTTAGTAGTTTTTGTGATTTTTTATCTTTGAGTTATGATGTTTAGTTTTTGTGCTCTCTCGTGTTCAGTTCATCCTCGCTGTGTTCCCGACCACTTCTCAGTACTTTTCCTCAGTCATTTTTTGCCCACCCACACCTGCTCCCTATTTCACTCAGCCCAGCTGTCTCCCATATCTTCAATAACACCAGCCCATATATTCAGTTTCTCCATATTCATCTCTGATCAATCATTTTTGCTTCTTGTGATTCTCTTCCTGTAGATTTCTTGTGCACCTAGCGTTTCATGTTAGCTATTTGCTGCCATGCCAGAATTCTTCTTAAATAAAGTTTCTAGCTTTTTTCTCTGCATAGTGTGCATTTCTGCATCTTACTCACTGAGAACCTGACAGAATGACTGTTCCTAAAAAAAGACACAGCAGAATATTTTTAAATTACTGGCTTGGGAGACAGAACCCCCCCCCCCCACACACACCCCACCCTCCCCCCAAATGCTGAAGGAGGAGAGGACAAAGCCACCTGTCATCAGTTGGGGTGGGATTCAGGTGAGAGCAAAATAATTAACCCAGAATCAGAGACCTGAACTTGATGACCTCCAATCACCTCTCCTGATGGACGAAGAGGAGAGGAGGTCACCATACTGGGGTACTCAGTGGGCCATAATATCCCTGATCCCCAGAATGCGTGACTCTGGCTGGGCTCTCCAGTGCCTCACAATGTTCCAGCACCCCACAATCTCCAAAGGTTGAGCCACTCTCCAGGGTCAAGCACCTCTTCAGTGCCTTTTAGCCAGTGTCCAGGTGAGTCCAGACTGACACCTTCAAGTTCCATATTTCCTAGGAAAGTGTTCCGAGCATGTCCAACTGGGAGGAGACCCAGGACACACTGGAGAACCTATATCTCTTGGCTGGTCTAGGAATGCCTTGGAATCCTCTAAGAAAAGCTGGAAGAGGTGGCTGTGGAAAGAGATGTCTAGGTCTCACTGCTCAAACTGTTGCTCCAGCTATTCAACTCCAGAACATGTGGCAGAAAATGGATGGATTGATGGATGGAGCACAAAATGATCAAGACAGCAGGTATAATAACACTAGATAGTTTTATATTCATACTTTAGTTTTGAAGTGTCATCTGAGCTACATGTCTCTAATTCACTGTTAAAAACCAAGTATGTCAAATGTATTTTGTGGAAAGACAAAGGTTCCCATTAACCCAGCCGCTCACTGTATTCATAGTACCAGTGTAATGACTAAGCACCAATTGGAACTTCTTTGACACAGCTTTTCTGATTGTAGCAATGAAACCATTGCTGTGTCTGTAATATTCAAAATAGCTGATTAAATTTAACTTTTTTTAGGAACTCTATTTACCTACTAGCTTCAAATGTTCAAAACATCAATATTTATCTGTTTCTCAATAAAAATGAAGTGAAAGCATGTTATTCTTCCAAATTAGCATCAGGTAATTTGGGATCAACCTCATAGTTTTTTAAAAGGAGCATTTGGCACTTCAACCTGACTTGACTTAGCTGCTCTTTTTCAGCCTGGCTTGGTGTTTGTGAAACTGATTAAACCAAGATGTCCAGCTTTCTTCTCTTCTATTAGATTGACCAATTCATCTTTTGTGAAACAGCCCATTGGTGACCACTCAAACTGCAGTTATGATACAATGCCCCTGAAAAACACAAGGAGATGGCCTTCATCCATCTATTTTTTATTACCTGCTTTTCCTTTCAGGGTTGCAGGATGCCTATCTTCAGAGATCATTGTGCGAGAGGCGGGGACACCCAGGACAGGTTGCCAGTCCACAACAGGGACACATAGAGACAAACAAGACAGACAACCATTCATGCTCTCATTCACACCTTGGGGGCAATTTAGAGTTACCGATTTATCTAACATGCATCTCTTTGGTCTGTGGGAGGAAATCAGAGCACCCAGAGAAAACCCATCCATGCGTGAGGAGAACATGCAAAATCCACACAGAAAGACCTCAATTGGGTTGTGAGTTTGCAATCTTCCTGCTGTGAGGAAATGGCTCCAACCACTGCTCCTGCCATGCCACCAGAGTTGTTCATGTTAAGCCAAAATAACTGCTTGGAGGTGCTTCCATTGTACCTGACAGCTGACAAGACTTACTTGGACTTCGATAGAGCTGAAGCTCATGAAAAACACTAAACAAATGAAAACTGTTGACTGATAATGACACGTAAATTAGAGATCATTAATTTGTAATAGTTTATAAAAACAGTCTTTGTATGTCAAGAGTACAAAAAGGCAGAGCACACCTAAGTAATTTGATTGTGCAGATAACTGCATGACACTAGGAACCTCTTGCAGATAACATGAGACTTTGCTGGCTGGTAAACACGTGTACAGGTACGGGGGGGGGGG
>NC_051452.1:12338673-12395157 GCF_001649575.2 Kryptolebias marmoratus | reverse complement strand
CCCCCCCCCCCCCACACACACACACACACACACGCACAGAGTGAGTGCTGACCTTGGCACTGGTCCCCTCGACACCCAGAGCCATTAGCTGAGCTACTGTGTGTTCTCGCAGACTGTTGAGCTCTGCCTGCTGCCGGCGAAGTTTGATCAGCAACAGGGTCAGCTCTTCAGGCTAAACACATAAAAAAACAGGAAAAAAAGACTACAATTATCTTTAACACAAAGGTTAAGGTTACACAAAGGTAAAGTTAAGGGCTTTTTTTATGCTCTCGGCAAAGGTGGACGTATTTTTCTTCTCTCTGTCCCCCCCATCTGCTTTTTAATTGTCTTTCTTTATTTGGAGCCACTCTTTGCATAAATTCTGAATTAACTTATTATGGATCTGGTCACCTGGTCTATCAACGCAACAGATTTAATTTTCTCGACAAAAAAGCTCAGTATAGGAGAGCCCTCCTGCCTCAATGGGACATCTTCAGTGAGACACACCATGGGTTTCTGGAGCAAGCAGAAGATTGTATGTTTTTTTGAAATGTCGGTTCTGGATATTGAAAACGTATACATAATTGGATTTGTAAAAGGATTTCTGCTTTTTGGGTGTGGCAGTTTCCTGGTGTTTCGTAAAATTAGAAAGACACGGGCAGCTGTTTAGCTAAGGTTGCCTGGTCTGTGTAAAAGAATGTGTCAAACAGAAAACATTCGGCCTGACTCGGCCTGGCAGAAGCGACCACTTTAAATTTAGCTGTTTGGATCCGCCATTAAAATGTCACAGTAAGACTTTTAAGGCTGACATGAAATTTTGCCTTCGGCCTGACCTAAAAACAATTCTGATGTCTGAATCTGGCTCCACTGAGTCAGCCTTGGAAGGCTGGCTATCTCAAAATTCTCATTGATGTTATGTTAACTCACACTCTTAAGCGTTCCTGGTAAGGTCTATACAGGGGTTCTGGTGTGGAGGGTTCGGCAGACAGTTGAATCTCGGATTCAGGAAGAGCAGTGTGGTTTTCGTCCTGGTCGTGGAACACTGGACCAGCTCTACATCCTCAGCTGGGTACTGGAGGGTGCATGGGAGTTCACCCAACCAGTCTACATGTGTTTTGTGAACTTGGAGAAGGCGTTCAACCATGTCCCTTGGAAAGTCCTGTGGTTGGTACTCTGGGAGTATGGGGTACCAGGCCCTTTGATATGGGCTATACCTGTATGACTGGTGCCAGAGCTTGGTCCACATTGCCGGCAATAAGTCAGGCTTGTTTCTGGAGAGAGTTTGACTCTGCCAAGGTTGCCCTTTGCCACCATTTGTCACCTTGGCTACGCCTACAATTTCTAGGCGCAGCCAAGGTGTTGAGGGATCCATTTTGGTGACCTTAGGATCGCGTCTCTGCCCCAAGTGGAGGACTTCAAGAATCTCAGGGTCTTGTTCACGAATGGGGGAAAAATGGAGCGGGAGATTGATAGGCGGATTGGTGCTGCATCTGCAGCGATGTGGGCGCTGTACCAATCTTTTCTATTTTATTTTAGTTTTGTGCCAGGGAGTTGGTGACTACCATTGGCTAGAAGTATACTGGTTAGTAGCTGAAAATATTATTGCTTACAGTTCATTGGTTTGCTAATCTTTTATTATAATGTATAATTGCCCATATATCTGGGTGGTCAAGAAGTGTTTTTCTGATGATTAAAATGTACATTCTGAGTGGAATATGAAAGCATTTGTTTTTGTAATTATAAATGTTAGAGAGCCTGCAGATTTGGTTTATATGTTAGTTTAGGAAGAATGAGAGGCGAGCACATTTGAGTCAACACATTAGGTATATGTTTGGTTGCCAGGATGTTGAGCTGGCAATCGAGAGGAGTGGTGAATGTTAAATGATATTGTCTTCCTCTTCCGTGTCCCCCTACCCTCCTTCCCAATTTTTTTTTTTTTTTACTTTTGTTTTTTTTTATTAGAGGGACAAGATGGAGCAGAATCTGTTCATTATGGCTTTTGGTTACCTAGATAGAAGGGAGAATTGCTGGTTGATTTTTTTTGACAGGGAGCATATAAAGCTAAAAAGCATATAAAACTAAAAAGGTTAATTGTTTATTTCTTCATTTAGTTTAAAGTGGAGAGGAACATCAATTTTGCTGCATAAAAACATCCCCTTTGTTGCTACTAAAATAATATCTGACCCATCAGGTAGACACATCATGGTACAAGGGCAAATGTATTCAGAGTCCTGGACGTTTATGAATATATGCACCTATTTATAACAATAGTCTATTTGTGCGGGAGGTTTTTCTTCAGATCTCCCAAGCACCAGGATTTCACGTGGTGGGAGGGGACTTTAACTTTTGTTTAGATACTGTGCTTGAAGATCTTCAGATTCAATATTATGAATACATATCAAGCAGAGAGGGCAATAATTAGGTCTAAACAACCATTTTATGAACTTGGAGAAAAGGCACAGAAAGTATTGGCATGGCAACTTAAAACTGAGGAAAACAAATGAACAATTAAGGCTATTAAAAACCCTCAAAAGTTATAATATATAATCCTGGAGAAATTAATGAGGCCTTTAAAAAGTACTACTCGGATCTTTATACATCACAATCTCAGGGGGATTTAGATGAAATGGAGTCCTTTGAATTGCCATGCTTATCAGAGGAGGATGTAGAGAGTTTGGACAAACCCTTTCCTAGGACTGAATTAATGGATGTTATTAAGTCATTTCTTAGATTTAGAGGCCTGGTTCACATTAGGATCATTAGATGTAGTGCTTCTGAGATTGGTTGGTGATGCCCGCATGAACTCCGACAATTCTAAGAGAAAAACTTACCACTCATAATTTTTGAACATGTTCAAAATTCAAGCAACAGAACTGTGAGCCTCAGGTCTGTTTCAGCCTGGCTTGGTGTTAGTGAAACAAATTAAAGCAAGATGCCCACCTTTCTTCTCTTATATTGAATTAATCAACACACTTTTTGTGAAACAGCCCCCTGGTGACCAACAGAAAACTACCACAAAAGTTGCAAGACATTTAGTAGACTCCCTTGTGAATACCGTTGACCAGCTAGTTGCCAGCAGTCACAACCCAGTAATATACTACCGTATTTTCCGCACCATAAGGCGCACCGGATTATAAGGCGCAGTCTCAATTATGGCGTCCATTTCTGTACTTAACCCATACATAAGGCGCCCAGGATTATAAGGCACATGCTAAAACATACGGTCTACAAAAAAAAAAGGTCACCGAAGCAAAACGGTGAGTTTTGTTGAACTTTATTCTACTATGTAACAATTATTTTACATATTATTTTTTATCATTTTTCTTCCACAAATCCATCAAAGTCCTCATCTTCTGTCTGAATTGAACAACTGGGCAATTTCGCCATCAAACATGCTAGGTTCCCTCTAATCATTGTCGGAGTCAGTCTCGTTGCTAGGTGGCTGTTCAGCAATGATGCCGGTGTTACACCAAATACTGCGACCCATCATATTCTGCGACAACAGTTAAAGCAGATACCTTAGACCAGGCATCCACAATCCATTCGCATATGATGGCGTAACTCACCCGGCGCTGCCCCCCCATCTTAGTAAACATGTGTTCGCCGTCGGTCATCCATCGCTCTCACTCCACTCGCAACTTCACGTTGAATGCGCCGTTTACACCAACGTCCAGCGGTTGGAGTTCTTTTTTAATCCTCCCAGAATGATGGCAAGCTCCAAATTGTATTATATTACATATTGTTCTCTGATTGGTTTATCGCTGCCAGCGTACGCGCCAGTACTGTACACATTACCGTGCGTCCCTGTGTCAGGGACAGATTTTGGAATTCAGTGCACACATAAGGTGCCCCAGATTATAAGGCGCACCACCGATTTTTGAGAAAATTTAGGACTTTTATGTGCGCCTTATAGACCGTAAAATACGGTACCTTAAATGACGATGAAAGATAATTGGAGTTAAGCTTGCTGCTCACCGTCTTGCCTTGCAGTGACTGTGGGTTGATGGTCTGAGAGGGGATGTGGGTTGCTATGAGCCGTCGCTCAGATGGGGTTTCACACTGTAAGAGAGAAACAAGAAGTTAAATTTGTGTTTCAATCCTCTCTTAAACCTATTTATCCATTTCAAATTTATCTGCTGCTGTAAATGTTTATTAGGTAACTAGCCTATTTAAACATAAAAAATAAATCACTGAACTGAATGTGATACAGTGACTCCTAAGACTCCTAATAATTGCCAAAGCCTCCACCAGCCCAGATAAACTGTGATGATAAATAAAGAGGTCCGTGTAAAATATTTCTAACTGATTATAGGTAGTGGGTTTGACCCTTTAAATATAACACCAATCAAACAGTTAAAAACTGGAAACATAAAGCTGAAGTCAGATGTTTACATATACAATATAACGAGACGCTGTCTGACATCAAATTAGACTAAACCTTTCTTGTTTTAGGTCAGTTGGGTTTCCCAAAATTACTGCTATTTGCAAAATACCTAAAGAATGAGAGAGAGAATTTTTCATTACTTTCTTCAGTCACAGGTTTACATACACTAAGATGAGTATACCTTTAAACAATTTGTTAATGCCCAGATGAAGATGTCATGGCTTTGAAAGCTTTTGATAGGCCGTTCGCCGGCCAATCGAGATTTAGGAAAAAAAATGATTAAAGTTGAAAATACAGCTATTTATTATTTGATATTGTAAGATATTTGTGCCAAATAACACAACTAGAGTTTTACAAAAAGGCACTTTTCAAAGTCATGTTTACAAATAAATTAAATTAATATAAATGAAAAAGTGCAAACAAAGCACCAACACACGTCTCACTTCCAGGTCAATGAATAAGAACAGACAACTCTGAAAAATAGAGAGATGCTTTACTGTACTGTGCATATCTAATGCTGAATTTAATAGCATCATTTTACTGTTAAACAAGAATAATGTTTTCACTAAGCACAAAACATGCTTACTGTTTTCGGTCTTGTAAAGCCACCGGCTGAATTTCGGCTCAACTAACCATTTTTGGTTAAACCCACTCAATAAATGTTTATTGCTGTGGCTCCGACGACCTGCTAACTCCAGCTGTAGCTGAAGGTGGCTCGGCCTCATGGCTCATTAGAGTCCTGCAGGGCTTTGCGAACAGCTGTGCCTGAGCGCGCGGTGGAAGCGCTTACGTCGGTGCAATATTCTCCAAAAAGACGGAGGGCAGTACGCTACGTAACCAGTGGAAATACGGTAAAAAAGAGAGCAGATGATTGTCACATCAAATTTGGCTGCACGTATTCAGGAGGTAGAACTGTTGTTTCTGGATGTGATGCAGAGAGGATGTTTAAACTTAAAGCATTCCGTTTGACTTTCATTGATTTATTTGCTTTAGTTGTGATTTGCCCATCATAGGACTAATATTTCTAAAAAAACTCATTTTTTCGGCTGCAGCAGTAATCTCCTTCCATGGTTTTTGAGCTGTTTGATTACCTCTGTGATCTCTCATAGAGGGATCATATAAATGCTGATACAGGCCAACCAGGAAGCAGCTGATGGGTACCGGCAGTCCAAGCGGCATGCGGCTCGGGTGGTCGCTGAGGCAAAAACTCGGGTTTGGGAGGAGTTCGGAGAGGACATGGAGAATGATTTAGGGAAGGACATGGAGAATAAGAAGCAAGTCTTCCAGTGAGGAAGCAGAGCCGGGGAACCTTGGGTCGGGCTCTCCAATCTCTGGTGCTGAGGTCACTGAGGTGGTTAAAAAGCTCCTCTATGGCATGGCCCTAGATGTTGTGGGGCTGTCTTTGTTTACACGACTCTGCAATATTGTGTGGACATCGGGGTCAGTCCCCCTGGATTGGCAGACCGGGGTGGTGGTCCCCCTATTCAAAAAGGGGGACTGCAGAGTGTGCTCCAACTACAGAGGGATCACACTCTTAAGCCTTCCTTATAAGGTCTATACAGGGGTTCTGGAGAGGAGGGTTCGGCGGATAGTTGAATCTCGGATTCAGGAAGAGCAGTGTGGTTTTCGTCCTGGTCGTGGAACACTGGTCCAGTTCTACATCCTCAGCAGGGTACTGGAGGGTGCATAGGAGTTCGCCCAACCAGTCTACATGTGTGCACTCACTGCTGGATCTGAGCAAGACATTAAGCATATGAGCGGGCTGATACACCAGTTATTGTTCAAGATTTGTTTACTCACAACGTGCCCCAGCATTTAAATGTGGACAAAAACTCTGACAACTGAAGATTAAGTTTAATGAAAACATTATGAAACATTATGCTTCAGTCATGTGAGCCACTGATTTTTTTTAAAGAAAACACACATGTTGAAGCAAAGCAATCACTTTCAGAAACAGCACAAGTAAAGAATAAAACATTAAATGCCTAATAGTGTGATAAAATCACCTCTAACTAATGAAGGGACACAACATTTCTGCCAAATAGCTGCTCATGTTTTTAATTTTGTAAGGGAATGAATTGTGTTGTTCTTAAAAAAATACAGGAGAAATAAATCATTACAGCCTTTATTACTGTGATAATAATATTTGTTGGAGTTTTTTGTGCTCAGACTGAACATTATTGTTATGAATCTAAAATGGTGATTGTACTTTTTTAATTTGTATCTACAGTATTTTTGAATAACTGGAGCACTTTGTTTCTATTCTTCTAGCAAAGCACAGTTGTTATTTGTTCTTTATTATAGAAAAATAAATAAATTAAAACACTCCAAATAGAAATCACAATGTACAAAAGTCACCTTTTTTTGACAAAGACTAAGAGAATTTTTTTTTTTTAAATGTATAAATTGCAAGTTTTTTACTTGAAATTTTTTTCTCCAATTTCATTTAAACCTGATTTAATTTTTTGTAGCCTTGTTGAGTCAAAACTTTGAGAATCACTAGTCTAAATGGATTAACATGTTCTACAGCTAGAGGTCCTGGTTAGCTTTGGCTTGTTAAGAATGTGGTTCATTTAGCAGCCAAAACTGAATGAATCCACCTCCAAGATGCTGAAAATTCTAACCTATAATATCTATTAGGCAAACAGTCCTTACTTCTGAGTTTCTACAAACTCTTTTAAAGCAAATGTTTTACAGTCAAGAACAGTGATACACCAAAAATCATATCATAAAATAATTCTTTCCAAAAAGACCGATATTTGAATTTATACATTAACTTTGCCCTTTACCTTTGTGAGGTGTGGCCAGTGCCTGCGTTCCAACGTCATGCTGCCACTGAGGATAGGTGAAGATATTTCAGAGTGCGAGATTCTGGTGTTATGAGCAACCTGCTGGGGAAGAGGTGAGAAGTTGTTGTAGAGATCCAAGGAGCCATGAGATGGTGAGGTGGAAATGGAGGGTGTCAATCCACGTTCAGAGATGTTGCCAGTGGTTTTCATCCTGGGCAGAGTACCACAGTGACCTAAAGTGATAGACACATGAAAAAAGAAGTCAGAGGCTTCTGAGAGCATTCCAAGATGGCGGTTTAAAACTTTAAACTGTCCTGATCAGACACGGGAAAACTCCACTAAACTCCTTAAACTGATTCAGAGTGTCTTCAAAATGACATGCTATGCGTGGAGTTGGATCTAAAAACTGACCTAAGGGTACAAAAAGCCACAGCCAGGCAAAGATCGATCCATTAAACGACAAATACAAAACCAGCACGATCCAGGCCACAGAGCTGAGCGAGAAAAGCAAGCTAAGGACTGCTAAAGCTATCCAGAACCTAATCAACAATGTAAAAGAAATGCAAAACAACATCAAAGTAATGAAAAATGTCATTAAGCAAGATCTGAGCAGCTTTAAGAGTGAAATGAATAAGAAGCTAGATGAGGTTAGCATGGATATTCGTAATCAAGGTTCAAGGCTAGCAGAACAATGGATGAACGAAGTAGAGATGGTGAACGTGGACCTGAGAGACTCGCTGTTGTACTGCCTCAAACAGCAGAAAACACTTCTGGTCTAAGTGACTGATTTAGAAGGAAGATTCCGATCTAATAATATCTGCATCTATGTCATCAAAGAAGGCACAGAGGGTAGCGCCATGTTAATATTCATTACAAAGAACAACTGTCCCTTGATGAAGATACCGATCTGCAGATACAACGAGCACACTCGTCAATGAGTCTGAAACTCCAAAATACGGTGATTGCAAGATCTATCCTAGTTAACTTCCACAGATATGACACAAAAGAGAAAATCCTAAAAGCGGCTTGGGGGAAGAAGATCTTCTATGATGGTAAACTGATTTCATTTGCGCATGATTGAGATAAACAACAAGCTTCAAGAATAAAAAAAACATTAAGAAGATTTTCAAAGAGGAAAAAAATATGCTTCCAAACAACGTACCTGGCCAAGATGAGGATTCATTGGGACAATGGACCATGCAATGGAGTGCATCGGAAGCAGCCGAGGACACGAGGAAGAGGGGATACCGCATAGAAACACAGTGATCGGCTGCCACGGACAAGGGGCCACCTATTGGCCGGGCCGCACACTGGAGCAAAGATGACAGCACCTACTCTAAATGCGTGTGTGAAATGCTCAGTGATTTTCAACGTCAGCATGTATAAACCACTCCCTCAAGGTACATATAACCTCAACAGGCAAATACGGCATGTTGTAGATATCCTTTCTGGAACTTAGATGGGGACATTTTATTTTTTGCTGCCTAATTTCAGTTATATAAGTAACAATAACATATTGTAAAGGAGATGCCATGCCCATAATTTCTTTAGTTTTAATACCCGAGTTACCCTCCCCAATATAAAAACAATACCCTGATCAAGACCAATGGAGAAAAAACTGTCACGCTCAAAAGAGAGACAACTTTGTCTTTGCAGAGAAAGAGCCCCTATTTAGGAAAGGACTGTTCCTCCTGTTCCTCCAACACTGTGTGAAAGGATGTTGTAGGCTAACAGGGAAGAGTGGAGCCAAAAGAATGGAAGTAGAGAACACATTAAAGGATTTGGAGAAAATGTACATCAAGAACCAACATGATCATATCCAAATACAAATTTTAAAAAAATGGATATATATAAAGAAGAAGAAGAAAAAAACTACAAATTCCTAAAACGATCATTTTATGAAACGGGAAACGGGACCAAAAGCAACAAAATTACTTGCAAGTAAAATCCATAAAAAATAAATAATGCAGTCAGTTTATTCAATAATCAATCCAGAGACTGGAATATTAGAAAATAGTTTAGAAGGTATTGAAAAGGCTTTTCAAAAGTACTATAAAACATTATACACACAACCAAAACAAAATAACATAGATGTGAAAATATTTCTTGAATCATTAGATTTACCAACAATTGAAATGTCAGAATAAAAGTTTATTTAACCTCATTACTAAAAAAAGTATGATGGCATTAAAAATAAAAAAGTAAAACTCCCAGCACAGATGGTCTGCCAGCTGAATGGTACAAGACATTTGAAGAAGAATTGTCTCCAGCATTATTGAAGGCATTTTTTTGGACAACACCACCATCATGGTCTAAAGTAATTATAACAGTCATACCAAAAGTGAGACAGAATAAAACATTATGCAGCTCATCTAGACCTATACCTACACTGAACCAAGATTATAAATTATATGCATCTATCATGTCCAATAGGCTGAATGTTTTTGTCTCAGAGCTGATAGATGGGGACTATACTGGTTTTATTAGTGGCTGAAAAACTCAGGACAATATAAGACATTCCCTTCATGTAATTCAGAATACACAGGCAAATAATCATAAGGCAGTAATAGTTAGTTTAGATGCAGAAAAAGCCTTTGAGTGTTAGTTGGAAATACTTATTTTTAGTCTTGGAGCAATTTGGGTTTTCAGAAAGCTCAATTAATAGTATTAAAAAACTATATTCAACAGACAAAAACACAATGTCTGCTTGAACCAAAACAATTACTGTTTGTGAATATTGGCTCCCCTAAGCTGACCTTAGTCAGCTATCTTGAAATTTCTCCCCGGATTTTTTATGTAAACAAGATGCTCTGCTCCCTCTGCCTAAGGACATCTGTGGATCTGCTCTGAGCTGGCTGATAAACATTCCATCATTATCAAAGACAATGGCCTCTGTGACATGATTCATGGACTTCTCTACAAACACATACACACACACACACACACACACACATTCATACAACACACACCACATCGTCTTCTACCGCCTCTACACACACACACACACATACACACACTTTCCGCTGTTTCAGAGTCATCTCTCTCACTTTTCTTTTTTTGTGTTTCATTATGATCCTGCTGTATTGGATTCTGTTTTTGTTTCTGTTGTAAAGTGCTTTGGATCGCCTTGTTGCTGAAAAGTGCTATATAAACAAATCTCACTTCACTTCACTTCATTTCAACACCTACTGCAAGAATCAAGATAAATGGTCACCTAACTGTAATGATCACGTTTGCCTGCCTCTTGCCATATCACAATTGTAATCATGTTCATGCTTGTCACCTGCGCCTCTCTCCTGATTGCACTTCCTACACCTGGGCCTCGCCCTATATATACTCTTCCTCAGCTCTCTTTCAGTGCCAGATTATGAAAGCCCACCAGCGAGTAATTCTCAAGCATCTTCGGACAGTCCGCTCTGGTTTTGACCCCCTTCACGTTTCTTGGATTCACCCCTTCGTTTCACCCTCGTCGGACTTTAGCCGGATCTTGGATTACTGGACATCGACCCCTGCCTGTTCCCCGGACTTGGACTCCTCGCCTGCCCCCTCGGCTTCGTACTTGGCTCTCGGATCTCCCAGTTTTGACCCCCGCCCGTCCGACCTCGAGCTTGTTTTTTCCCTAACGGCCTACCTGCTGCCAGCAGTGGTCCGCGCTCCTGGACTGCTCTCGGCGATCGCTCCACGAGTGTTTGTTTCCTCCCCTTGTCTCGCCTCCTCCCAGAACGACGACCGGGGACCCTGCGGCTACTTATCGCTCTCGGGTTGTCAAAAAATAAAGACGTGTTAATCTTTCACTCCTGTGTTGTGGCTGAACTACCGGGTCCGCCGACTAATTCTTGTCAGTATAATCTGGCCATTATGGACCCGTTGCCCACACAGGAGTGGCGCGCTAGTGTTGAAGGTGGGATCTCCAGGCTAGAAACTAAATTGCAGGAAATGACGTCATTACTAACCAATATGTCAGTTTCCACAGCGCCCTCCGCGGGTCAGGAGGTAGAATCAGGTCCGTCGGCTCAGCAGTTCCACGTCATGATCTCTCATGAACCTCGTTTGCTCCCTCCCGAAGCTTTTGGAGGAGAGTCCAGTCAGTGCCGCCCGTTCCTTACGCAGTGCAAAATTAATTTTGAGTTGCAACCATCCTTGTTCCCGTCAGGGCGAGCTAAAATAGCCTTTGTAATATCCCGCCTGACCGGCAAGGCTAAAATCTGGGGCACAGCGGAGTGGCAACAGGATTTGCCACTTTGTTATGACTATAGGAGCTTTGCTCGGGAGCTTATCCGGGTATTTGACCCTTCCCCGCCTGAAAGGGAGGCCGCAAGGGGGTTGTGGAGAATAAAACAAGGCAACAAGCGCATTAACAAATATATTATTGACTTCCATACCTTAGCAGCAAAGAGTGGGTGGAACAACGAAGCACTCTGTGACGCTTTCTACCAGGGACTTAACGACCGGATAAAGGATGAACTTTTGACCAGAGATCCTCCCAGGGGTTTGGCTGAACTAGAAAATTTGGCCGCTCGGATTGATCAAAGGCTTTGTGAAAGGAGGCAAGAGAGAGCTGCCGGACAGACAAATCGGTTTCTGGTTAGCCCCACCAGACCCGCTGGGGCGGGTTCGACGTCGGGTCGATCTCCTTCTCCCTCTCAGGAGCCCATGCAGATCGGTCGGTCCAGATTGTCCACATCGGAGAGAGAACGAAGAGTGAGAGACGGGCTCTGCTTCTACTGTGGCAGCGCGGAACATCAGCTCTGCAGGTGTCCTGTTAAGAGGTCAGTACCTTCAAGTATTAGAAGTGCTCTGTTTAATCAGAGAGTGGCTAGCCCGTCTCGTCTGGTTATGTTACAGGCTCAGGTCTTAGTCAACGGGCAGTCTTACACTCAAGCAATGTTTGTTGACTCAGGTGCGGACACTGAATTCATGGATGCAGGATTAGCCCGTACACTTAAGCTAAAATTAAGACAAAGCACGAGAAACACAGAGGTTCAAGCCATTGACGGCCATGTCCTTCACCAGGTCGAGCTCGAGACCGAACCAGTCAGATTGATCATCGGAGGAAATCACCATGAGTCCATCACGTTCTTAATAATCGACTTCCCAGACATCCCCGCCATCCTGGGTGCCACCTGCTTGCGTCACCACAACCCACATCTCGACTGGACTCGTGGAGAGGTGTTGGGCTGGAGCTCCCACTGCCTGTCAACCTGTCTCCGGGACGCTAAGACCCCCGAAGCAGTTTGCCCCAAACATCTACAAGAGGAACCTGACGTTTCGCAGGTTCCAGAGCAATACCATGACCTGAGAGGAGTGTTTAGCAAACACCGAGCCACCTCCTTACCACCTCATCGACCTTACGACTGTGCCATTGATCTCCTGCCAGGCACCTGCCCCCCCAAGGGTCGGTTGTACTCACTGTCCGCCCCGGAGGAGAAAGCCATGAGAGACTATATCGGGGAGGCCCTCAAAGCTGGCATCATCCGTCCATCTTCTTCACCGGCAGGGGCCGGGTTCTTCTTCGTCAGCAAGAAGGACAGGTCCCTACATCCGTGCATCGACTTCCGGGGCCTCAATGACATCACAGTAAAGAACCGCTACCCCTTACCCCTTAAGAACACTACATTCGAACGCATCCAGGGGGCCACCATTTTTACAAAACTGGATTTAAGGAACGCTTACTACCTTGTACGGATCCGTGAGGGAGACGAGTGGAAAACGGCATTTAACACGCCCACCAGCCATTACGAATATCTGGTTATGCCATTCGAGTTGACTAATGCTCCTGCAGTGTTCCAGGCATTAGTGAATGATGTCTTGAGGGACATGATTGGTGAGTTTGTGTTTGTCTATTTAGATGACATCCTGATCTTTTCTGACAATCTCCACACTCACATCACCCAGGTCCGATCAGTACTCCTCCGCCTGCTCCAGAATAATCTGTTCGTGAAGGCAGAGAAGTGCGAGTTCCACATACCCACGACTTCCTTTCTGGGGTTTGTGATCTCGCCTAATCAGTTGTCCATGGAACCAAGTAAGATTTCAGCTGTCCTGGATTGGCCTGTTCCCAAAGAGAGGAAACAGCTCCAAAGGTTTCTGGGTTTTGCTAATTTCTACCGCCGGTTTATCCGCAACTATAGTCTAGTGGCCTCTCCCCTTCATGCCCTCACCTCCTCAAAATCACAGTTTAAGTGGAATCATTCTGCTGACCAGGCCTTCAAGCAACTCAAGCACTTGTTCACCTCTGCCCTGGTGCTTCGCTCTCCAGATCTCGGCCGACAGTTCGTTGTGGAGGTGGATGCTTCCAACACGGGGGTGGGCACAGTCTTGAGTCAGAGGTATGAAGATGGCAAAACTCACCCCTGTGCCTTTTTTTCCAGAGGTCTATCTCCTGCGGAGCGCAACTATGATGTTGGGGATCGGGAGCTGCTAGCGGTCAAGCTGGCTCTAGAGGAATGGAGACACTGGCTTGAGGGGGCTAAGGAACAGTTCGTGGTTTGGACGGACCACAAAAATCTGCAGTATTTAAAGACTGTCAAGCGGCTGAACCCCAGACAGGCCAGGTGGGCCCTTTTCTTCTCACGCTTCGTTTTCACCCTGTCCTACAGGCCTGGCACCAAGAACGCCAAACCCGACGCCCTGTCTAGAATTCATGAACCAACCGCTGAGTCCTGTCTACCAACGGACTTCATTTTGCCCAGGTCTGCTCGCCTTGCAGTCACCCGCCTCGCGACCGAGAACAGGATAGCTGTGGCCAACCAACGTCACGGGACACCGCAGGACTGTCCACCCCATCGGCTCCTTGACCCCGAACATCTGGTTACCGAGGTACTCAAGTTTTGCCATGCGTCACGTTTGTTCTGTCACCCAGGGGTGTCGAAGACCTTGAGAGTGGTCCAGTCACACTTTTGGTGCAAAGGACTTAGCAAGGATGTAAAGGAGTTTGTGGCAGCCTGCCGGGTTTGTTCTCAGGCCAAGCCCTCGCCCCAACCTCCTGCAGGTCTGCTCCGTCCTCTCCCCACTCCTCACCGCCCATGGTCCCACATATCCATGGATTTCATTACCAGGCTGCCTCGTTCCGAAGGTAATACCACCATACTTACCATAGTTGATCATTTTTCAAAAATGACTCACCTGGTCCCGTTACCCAAGTTGCCCACGTCCAAAGAACTCAGCCAGGTCTTGGCAAAGGAAGTGTTCAGGCTCCACGGTCTACCTTCCGACATCGTCTCCGATCGTGGTCCCCAATTCATCTCACGCTTCTGGAAGGAGTTTTGTGGGCAACTGGGGATCCAGGTGAGTCTCTCCTCTGGTTTTCACCCACAGACTGATGGCCAGTCAGAACGCTGCAACCAGGAGGTTGAAACTAAATTAAGGATGCTGTGTGAGCAGGATCCAACGAGGTGGTCATCTGCACTCCCCTGGGTCGAACATGCACTCAACTCACTGCCCTCCTGTGCCATAGGCTTGTCCACTTTTCACACAGTGTTTGGTTTTCAACCCCCCATCTTCTCACTCCAGGAACGTTCCGCGATGGTCCCCTCAGCTCATGCCTCTGCCAGACGGTGCCACCGTGCCTGGAGACGGGCCCGAGTGGCCTTGCTGAAATCGTCTGCAGTTTACTCACGCTCGGCTAACCAGCGCAGGATACCGGCTCCCGCCTACCTGGAGGGTCAGAGGGTTTGGCTGTCAACTAAGGATCTCCCCCTCTGGGTAGAAAGTAAGAAACTGGCTCCTCGTTTTGTGGGACCCTTCCCAGTCTCTAAGATCATTAACCCTGTGGCTGTTCGCCTCCGCTTACCAGCCTCCTTGAGAATCCACCCCACCTTTCATGTCTCTAGAATCAAACCAGTCTGCACTTCTAGGTTTTCACCCTCCTCCAGACCCCCACCACCTGCCCGGTTCCTCGATGGGGGCTTGGTCTATACTGTACGTCGCCTTCTCCGGTCCAGACTTTGGGGAAGGTCTATCCAGTATCTCGTCGACTGGGAGGGTTATGGTCCTGAGGAGCGGTCATGGGTGCCTGCCCGCCACATCGTTGATAAGTCCCTCATCAGAGCCTTCCATCTGACTCATCCTGAACAGCCTGGTGGTCCTTCTGGTGCCGGACCTTGAGGAGGGGGTACTGTAACGATCACGTTTGCCTGCCTCTTGCCATGTCACAATTGTAATCATGTTCATGCTTGTCACCTGCGCCTCTCTCCTGATTGCACTTCCTACACCTGGGCCTCGCCCTATATATACTCTTCCTCAGCTCTCTTTCAGTGCCAGATTATGAAAGCCCACCAGCGAGTAATTCTCAAGCATCTTCGGACAGTCCGCTCTGGTTTTGACCCCCTTCACGTTTCTTGGATTCACCCCTTCGCTTCACCCTCGTCGGACTTTAGCCGGATCTTGGATTACTGGACATCGACCCCTGCCTGTTCCCCGGACTTGGACCCCTCGCCTGCCCCCTCAGCTTCGTACTTGGCTCTCGGATCTCCCAGTTTTGACCCCCGCCCGTCCGACCTCGAGCTTGCTTTTTCCCTAACGGCCTACCTGCTGCCAGCAGTGGTCCGCGCTCCTGGACTGCTCTCGGCGATCACTCCATGAGTGTTGGTTTCCTCCCCTCGTCTAGCCTCCTCCCAGAACGACGACCGGGGACCCTGCGGCTACTTATCGCTCTCGGGTTGTCAAAAAATAAAGACGTGTTAATCTTTCACTCCTGTGTTGTGGCTGAACTACCGGGTCCGCCGACTAATTCTTGTCACTAACAGATCGGATAAAGTGGGGAAGATCCACTCGACGGGGCTGCCTACTCTCCTCAACTTATTTTGCACTTTATATAGAACCTCTTGCCCAGGAAAAAAGTGAAAATTATAATATCCATGGTATTGTAAATAATTCAAGAGAACACAAAATAGCATTATATGCGGATGATGTCCTTTTATATCTCTCAATTCCGGAGCAATCCGTCTGGGCCCTTTTGGAGCTGTTAGACATATTTAGTATCTATTCAGGATACAGGCTAAATATGGGCAAAACACAAGTTATCTGTTTTAACTATTGCCCTTCAACAGAACTAAAAGAAAAAGTTTCTACTGACTGGTTCAAGAAAACAATCAGATACTTGGGTGTATGGTTGACTTACTTTCCAAATGACCTCTACATAAAAAACTTTGAAGGTGTAAACAGGAGAATTAAAGAGGACCTCACACAGTGGGCAATACGTATATTTGACTGCAAGAATTTAGGTCATCAAGATGCCAGTATTACCTAGGCTATTATATTTATTCATTTTTTTTACCTGTCAAAATTCCTCATTTTCAATTTTGGGAATGGGACAAACATATATTTTTTTTTATTTGGAAGGGACAGAAACCCAGAGTCAAGTACAGTACTCTTACAATTACAAAATAAAAAGGAGGTTTATCCCTCCCAGCCCAACTTAAAACAGTGATACAGTGGTGTGATGGTACTTTTGAGGCTAGATGGAAAAAATTGGAGACTATGTGTGGAAACATTCCAATAAAAACTTTGATTGAGGATCAGAAACTTACAGCAATATGTAAAATAAATAAATAAATCTGGTGGCATCTTTTACATTATTGACCAGGTTTGAACTGGTCAAAGAACTACCCCTGAGCAACCAAATACGAGTGCTTAGATGGGCTGCCTTTGACACAAAGTTTACACCCAACCAAATTGACTCAAGTTTCAAAAACTGGACACACAAGGGAATAACTGCATATTGCAGGATACAGGATAAAAAATAGCCTACCAAGCTTCCAAACACTACAACAAAAATATGATTTAGAAAAAGGAAACTTCTTTAGAACATTCTGAAAGAATCTATCTCAGTCTAATGAGATAATTCAATTAGTCTGTCAAACCTACTCTAAGCCAGGTAGATCCAACATTTCTAAACTTTATCAAGGCTTGTTGAGGACCAAATGAATGTCAACAGATTATGTTAGGAAAAGGTGGGAGAAAAAGTTGGACACTGAAATATTACAAGAACAATGGGACAATATGTGTGAATCTGTCATAACTTCCTCTTCAAACTATTGGTGAGAATTCAGTTGGAAAAATTTGCTGCACTTTTTTATACCACCAAAACAGAAATTTCATAAAAGTCCCACTGCTTTTAAGTGTTGGAGGGGTTAGGGGGACACAGAGGCGAACCGCACCCACATTTTTTGGTCCTGCATAAAGATTAAGACTTACTAGAAGGATGTTCTGGGGAAAACTGAATTGATCTTGGGTTTTAAATCTCAACAACCCACTTTGTTTTTATTGTTACCTGCCATTCCTGATGGATGGAAGATGAATGACAAACACTTATTAAAAATCTTTAGCGCTACAGCCAAAAAACAATCACTCTACAATGGCTTCAATTTGATCCAGTAAAGTTAAAGGACTGGTTGGAATTGGTGAAGAAAACCCACAAAATGGAAAGGTTAATATTCATGCTGAGACGGCAACCCAGGCTTTACAAAAAAACATGGGGCAAATGGGTTAAATTCCTTGCGAACAATTACTGTAGAATGACTGACTCTTTTCAAACAATGTAGGCTGCTCCAAAAAACTTATATTGTGAGGAATTGGATTTTTTTGTTTCTGTTTTGTTTTCTTTATGGTTTCTCTGTGGGTTTTAATTAGTGTTTTCAGTTTGGGTTTTTCCTGTTTGTGTTCCTGCTCAGTATTCACTCCTCCGTCACTCTTTTGCCCTTCTTGCCACGCCCATCTCCACCTGTCCGTAATCATCTCCACTCACCTGTTTCCACTTCCCGGGACGCCTTACCATCCGGTGTCTCAGTGGGGGTCGGCAGGGACGACGCTCCACCATCCGGTGTCTCCGTGGGGGTTGGCAGGGACGACGACGCTCCACCATCCCGTGTCTCCGTGGGGGTTGGCCGTGACGACAACGCCTCACCATCCCGTGTCTCAGTGGGGGTCGGCCGTGACTGTGTTCTGCTCCGCCGAGGGTCCAGGGGGACGCCTCGCTCCGTTCTGCTCTGCCGAGGGTCCAGGGGGACGCCTCGCTCCGCTCTGTTCCGCCGAGGGTCCAGGGGGACGCCTCGCTCCGTTCTGCTCCGCCGAGGGTCCAGGGGGATGCCTTGCTCCGTTCTGCTCCGCCGAGGGTCCAGGGGGATGCCTCGCTCCGCTCTGCTAAGCCGAGGGTCCAGGGGGATGCTTCGCTCCGCTCTGCTGAGGGACGCTACGCTCTCCTCTTCGCCACCGAGGGTCTGGAACAACGCCTCGCCTAGTCTCCGAGGGGGTCGTCGAGGATGCCGTTGCCTCAGCGCTGCTCCACCGGGGGTCGGGGTCGGGGTCGACGCCTCGCTCCGTACCTTGTCTCCTTGTTGTTCTGCCCACCGTTGTTTGGATTTTTGTTCTTTTAAGTTGCTGCCTCGTCAGCTTTTGTTTTTGTTTATTTGTCTTATTTAATAAATTAGTTTCTTTTGTAATGAGTCTGCGCTCAGGGTTCCTTTCCGTCGTCCACAAACCTGACATATAAAGATACAATCTGAATGCTGCATCTTACCTTTAACTGTCTATCTTCATGTAAAAACTGTGAATTTTACCTTCTGCCGACAACTGTTTTTTTTTTCTGTTTGATAAATGGAAAACATCCAATGAAAATTGAGTTACAAAAATGAAAAAAAAAAGTCAAGATTGAAGTCTGAAACACTAGATCAGGGGTGTCAAACTCCCCAAATCATCAAGTTCTCCAGAAGCATGGCAATAAGTCATCCATTTAAACCAGGTGTTTTAAAGCAAGAACACATCTAAAACATGCAGGAGAGTGGCTCTTGAGGAACAGAGTTTGACACCTGTGCACTCAATTAATAGTTCCTTCCATCCATCCATTTGTTTTCTTTACACACTCTTTCCTTTCTGAGTGTCAGGGTTTGGGTTTTCTTTGTGTTTATGTATTCAGATTGTTTCTTTTCTTGTCTTCATGTTTTTTCTTGTCTCTGTGCCTCAGTCATCATTCACTTCTCCAAAGTCTCTCTCGTTTGTCTGTCACATCCATCTACACCTGCTCCTAGCTTTGTAATTGTCTCACCTGTACCCACTTCCATAATTACCTCCTGTTCTTAAAACCTGGTCATGTCCTCCACTTGTCGCTGGTCCGTTGTCGCTTGTACGCGCTGTCTGGTTCTCTTGTCTTGCATGTCTCTTGTCATGTTCGGTTTTTCTAGATTTTGTTTAGTTTTTGCTGCCACGTCAGCCATTTGTTTTGTGTTCTTCTTAAATAAATTAGTTTTTCCTTTTGAAAACAATGAGTCAGCGCTCTTGGTTAGCCTTTCTCTCCGCCCAACCTGACTCTGAGTTGTGGGGTAGCTGGTGCTAGTGATGGGCAAATGAAGCCTCATGAAGCAATGAAGCTTTCCAACACTTTGCTTTGCAAAAAGGTTCATTACTCGACGCTTCATTCATCACTCACTAGTGACATCTGCTGGTGAAACTGTAACAGCTTTGTCACTCAGTTGGATCATACTTTCAAAAATTTGTAAATGCAATATTGTCACAAAGTTTTCATTAAACTCATGTTTAGTAACAGGAGAATCAATTAAATCATATTTAATTGTCATGTTTTAATTATTAAAATGATTTGTAGCCAATCTAATCCTTGACCATCAGTGGTTGTGTTGGGTTTTCTTTTTATGTCATGGACTTATTTGACAATGAAGATATGTTGTACTTTAGTGTATTGGGAATTGAGTGATTGTTGGGGCAGACTCTGAATACGTTGAGCTTGAAACTTGCTTCCTGAAAAAAAGAATTTGTTTAAAATCATCTCTTCCTGGGAGTTCTAGTTCTGGTTTTTAATATTACAAATATGTATCTCCAGATATGAGAGTTTTTTTCTCTCTTTTGACGGCTCCATTTCAAACACTGCTCATGAAAACTGCTCTGCTGACGCGCTACCAAACCACTACAAACCTACTACAACCCACGAAGCAACAGGGTTCATAGCGCTGTTATTTTAAAAAACGATATGCAAAATGAAGCAATGACGTGGCAGATGTAATGAGAGGCCTCGTTTGTTGTTGATCACATGATTTTGCTCAATATGACACAAGCTCCGAAGTGGGGCTTCATCGAACACGCCCCCTTTATACTCGGTACACGCCTCGAAGCTTGACTTCAGATGTCCCATCACTAGTTGGTGCCTATTTCCAGCAGTTACTGTGTGAGAGGCGGGGTATTCTCTGCACAGGTCACAACTCCTCACAGGGACATTCACACTTTCATTTACCTAAGGACAATTTAGAGTACCCAACTGAGCTAACAAACATGTTTTTGGTCAGTGGGGGGAAACTGGAGTACCAGGAGAAAACCCATGTGTGCACGGAGAAAATATGCAAACTCCGAACAGAAAGGCTGAGAGGCAAATCTGCAACGTTCTTGCTGTGAGGCAACAGAGCTAACCACTGCTTACTGTGCCGCCATGAATAGAATTATAATCAAAGAATAAAAATTTTTAATGTTACATAAAAAGCATTTAGAAAGCCTAAAACATGCCATAATACATTTCATAAACTGAGCACAGCAAAGCAGAAAGCACACCTTACATTTCAAGGGTAACACATACTGAATAAACAAAATATATTAAAAGCATATGAAGTAATATATATCACCTGCCAAAGAAATGTGAAGTTAGCATGATTGTTGCCCATGTTTGTGTGTGGGTTTGAGTTGTGAATGACTCTAACTTCTACCACACCAAATTTAGCTCAGTATCTGTAAAACTGAGTTATAGCCAATTGATTTTCCTTTGGTTGGTTGGCAGCCATCCTAAATCAGGTGACTCAAAAAGTTGAACAGTTGTAGATTTTCATCCACTGCTTATTACCTGAAAGTTTTAATAAAAATTCATGAAGTGGTTCATGAGATGATGTGCCAACAGACAGAAACAGACACAAAAAAAAATCATTGTCGTCTACCTTTGCCTTTTGTCAACAGGCAATAATTAACCTTAGATACAACACCTGAAAATTTCAACAAAATCTCTTCATTAGTTTTAAGTAATTTTACAAGCAGACAAACCAACACTGCTGAAAACATAACCTCCTTGGCACAGGTAATAATAGGTACTAGGCCTGTGACTCAGATGTTACTTTGTTAACTCAGACTGTCTGCTTTAGGCTCAGAGCACATTCACATAAAAAAGGGGTGTCCCACACAACATTTGATGCTTTTTCCACTCAAAATACACCTATCTAACAAATTAAGTAACAGAAAAATACAAAAAATAAAGGACGGCAATTTATATTATTGAAAAGTGAAGTATATTAAGATTCCAAAAGAAAAATTGCAATTTAGACAACAGAAAAATATTCCTAATATGTTTTAAAATACTGTTTGTTATAAAAGAGAATAAAACTTCTGCTGCTGTAGGACAGGACAAAAAGGTGTGAAACTTTTAACTCCATAATCAAAAAGTTCATTTAACTAAACTTTCTAAACTTTGACTCTGTTCCATAATATGCAAATCACCTATAAAATCTATTATTTATTTAATATTCTCTTATGTACACAGGTACTAATTAATTAAATTCAATATTAACTCTTTCAGCAAATCCAATAAAATATGAAAATTGTCTACAGCCCCTTTTTCTACAATATGCATAATGTATGTTTATTTAAGTAAAGTGAGGCTTTTTTAATGTGTTTTTAGACTGATGACAGTTTTACAGCAGCACAATCTTTTAACAATGTGTGGCTTCCACATGTAAACAGTACAAAGAAAAATTCTTAGCTCAGAGGAATGGCCTGTGACAGTGCTGGGCAAATCCCTGGTGTTGATGCCAATTCCCTTTTGTGCCTCACTCAGGTATTGACCCATATACTAAGGAGATGCTCTCTCCCTACTCCTGTTCTGCATGGGCCTCAATCTCCTCAGCCAGATCACTGCAAAGAGTATGCCAAAAGTGAGCAAGCCATCGACTCACTGATCTACCTCACCAGAATACACAGCAAGGACATTGGTAATACAGGGTTTCCACCAGTGTATTATAAGCCTGGCGGGCCACCAGGCGTTCCCTACCCCACCACCAGGCTAAGCTCCGCTTGTTTATTGTAAAATACGTCATTTTTTATACACGTTTCTTTTTTTTCCCCACCCGCATCAACTTGACGCGTTGATCACCGAGCGAGGGTGTGCGCGCCAACAGTGACGCAATCACGCTGTCCCCACCCCATCTCCCAGTTTTTGTAACTTGGTGCGGACCACGAGCGCACCGCGCTCTATTCAAAAAGGACGATTTTGGTGCTCTAGCAGAGCTGGTTCGCCTGTATCAACCTTTATATGATCCCTCTATGAGAAATGAATGACAAAGATAATCAAACGGTTCAAAACTCATGAAAGGAGATTACTGATGCTGCCGATAAAAAGGAGTATTTATAGACCACAGAGAGAAGAAGTATTAGTCCTATGATGGGCGAATCACAACTAAAGCAAATAAATCAATGAAAGTCAAACTGAATGCTTTAAGTTTAAACACCCTCTCTGTATCACAGCCAGAAAATCTGCTCTGTCTTTTTTTTGTAACCGTGGCCTGTCTTTTTGGAGAATACTGCACCGATTTAAGCGCCAAGTATAAACACCTACACCGTGCACTCAGGTCTGCGTGCCGTTCACAGAGCCCTGCAGGACTCTAATGAGCCCTGAGGCCGAGCCGCCTTCAGCTACTAGAGTTAGCACGTCGTCAGAGCCGCAGCAATAAACATCGAACAAGTGGGTTTAACCAAAGATGGTTAGTTGAGCTGATATTCAGCGGGTGGCTTTACAAGACCAAATATGGCAAGCGTGTTTTGCACTTAGTGAAAATATTAATTAGGTGTGCTAATTTTTCCTTGTTTAACAGTAAAATGATGCAATTAAATTCAGCATTAGATATGTTTTGTTGATACATGTAGTGATCCAACATGCAGCCTGTGCCACAAAAAGCACAGTACAGTACAGCATCTGTCTATTTTTCTGTTGTTATTCATTGGCCTTGACGTGAAACGTGTGTTGATGCCTTGTTTGCACTTTTTCATTTATGTAAACTTCATTTATTTGTAAATGTGACTTAAATTAGAATTCGAATTAGGTGCAATCAATTAGCATTTATTTTAATTGTATTTTTGTTTAAAAAAGTATTTCAAAAGTGCCTTTTTGTAAAACTGTAGTTGTGTAAATATTTGACACAAATATCTTACAATATCACATAACAAATAGCTTTTATTTGTAATATACTCTGTTTTCCATAAAAGTTTTTTTTTAATCAGATACATTTATTTTATTTATTTTTATTATTACTTGCTGCTTCATCAACATTTAAATTAAACCCTGTACTTTTGAGGTTAAACAAATGTTTGTATTTAATTTCAATAAATTACAAGTTAAAAAAGGCATGAAAATTTCTCTTTTTTGTATGGAAAATATATTGAACCGAGACACTAAAGTATTGAACCAAACCATGAATTTTGTGTATTGTTGCACCCCTAATATATAATATATATATATATATATATACCTCAGAGGACACTACCTGTTGGCTGGGCCAGATTCTGTCTGGAGAAGGCCTGCCTCTGCTGCCACTCGTAGAGCTGCCACATTGTGTCATCTCTCATTGACCTCCTCTTCTCTGCTGTGGTGACTGTGGTGGTGGTGGAAAGTGGGTGGAGGGCTCGGTCATACATCGAACCAGCCACGCTGCAGATGCTTTCTGGTCTCATCATGCTGTTGCGGGGCAGTGTGCGATAGCCCTCGGGATAGCGGGGTACAATCTGTGCTCGGTGGCTGGGCATGTTTTTGGGTAAGGTCTGGTATGATGTAACACTGAGGAAGACAATAAGAAAATTGATCAAAATGTTAAAGTTTCTGCCAATCCCTACAGCTCAGGACTCCTATGCCCCTTTTCCACTGGCTCTACTACAGAAGCCCCGCTCTATTCGGCCCAGCTTGGCTTGGCTCTAAAAAAATGCATTGCGTTTCCACCGGCCAGTTTGGTCAGTAGCAGAGGAACGGCTCCTTGTGTTGCTGGGGGGAAGGCAGGGCGAGGGGGTGGTGTGCGGTGGGGTAGGGGGGGTTGTGCGCGCGCGCCGAAACTTGGTGTCATTTGTGGAAACAACGGAAGAGCTATGGACAACGTTGGCCCAGTGTTTTTGCTGTTTATTAAACTTATGTGGATTATTATTATTATTATAATTATGATAAAATAATCTCCTAATCCCCAGCTCAGTGGCCTAATGGTAGAGTGTCTGCTCTGAAACTGGGAGGTCGTGGGTTCAATCCCCAGCCGGGTCATACCAAAGACTAAAAATGGGACCCATTGTCACCCTGCTTGACACTCAGCATTAAGGGTTGAAATTAGGGGGGTTAGATCGCCAAATGATTCCCAAGCACAGCACCGCTGCTGCTCACCGCTCCCTCAGGGGATCGGTCAAATGCTGAAAACAAATTTCACACACTCAGGTGTGTGACAATCAGTGGATCTTTCTTTCTAAGACTTAAGGAAGAAAGGCGCAGTGGAAGAAATGCTCTGGATGCTGCAATTGTTGCACGGAGTAGGACAACTGTTATCTGCTGGAGATTTCTGGCTTTACAGTTCAGTTACATTTCAGCTGCGGGACAGACGGCATAAACGTTGCAGGGTAAGCTAACGCTGTTGTTTATAGTCCTATTACTTCGCTACTGTACCAAAATTGTCTATCGTTGTTTTCTTCACTCTTCTTGACCACACCCACGACCAATGGGTGAACAGGAGCTAAGCTTGTGCCACCCACAAAAGCAGGGACCGGCCTCAAAAAATGCCAGTGGAAATGCGCGCAAAGCAATCCGAGTAGAGTGGAGCCGGGACCTTTAGAACCAGTGGAAAAGGGGCATTAATTTGTTTTTATTTCAGGGAATTCAGTACTTCGGTGACAAAATTTATAAATCCATCTATCCATCCATTCATTTTCTGTACCAGTGGCAGCTGGTCGAAATCACCAGAGATCAATGGGCAAGAGGGTGGGAAATGCCCTGGACAGGTTGAATCCCATGGCCAACACAGAGATGCACAAATACACAAAAACCTGCCGACAGAAACTCACTTCAAAGGGTCATTTAGAATCTCCAATTAAACTAACATACATATTTTTCTTGGATTATGGTAGGAAACTGGAGTAAAACCCATGGGGAGAATAAACTCCACACATACATGTCAAGTTTAAGAGATCAGGAGTGGACGAACAAAGATTAAAACACCCGGTTTTCTTGACTGGTTTGAATTGTCATGTTGCTTTCATAAGCAGACAGATACTTCCCTTTCACTGTGACATTGGACCATTCATTAAAATTATTGTCTTTATGCTTCACCTGAATAGACAAAAAATTTTTTTTTTTTTTTCAGACTTTTACAGTCTGCAAAGAGAAGAAGCAGATGGTACTAGTAGTTGGCATGGCTAATAGGTTGAATAGGTCAAGTAATTCAGTGAGAAAAACTGGTAAACCCACAACAAAGTTATCATCTGGTTGGCCTGTGTTGTTTGATGCAGCAGATGCACTTCTGTAGCAAATGGTTTTAGTATTCTATATGTCCCAGCTGGGATACAGTCGTAGAGACAGGTGAACAAATTACTTCTTAAATTTTTTTGCTGAACACAGTAGACAGCAGTGTCACTGAACACAGTCCTCACACTCAGATGACCTTGCTAAGCAGAGGATGCTGGATGTTGTTCAGTATGAACAAGCCCGACATGCCTGATCTCCATGGTCTTCCTCTCAGCTACAGTCCCTACAGAGTCCAGCTCCATGCCCACTACAGAACCAGCCCCTCTTAACAATCAGTCCAGTCTTGCTACGTCTCTCTTCTTGCAGTTTCCTCCCCAGCACATCTGAACCTAATAGCAATGAAGGAGGTGGCTTGGTCTGATCATTGATGTTTTTTTTCACATTGTTTAAATAGTCAGGTTCAATCTAGATTAACTATGGAACCATAGGATAACATTGCATTCATTTAGATTATATGTCAAAACCTACCTAGCCTTGTTGCTGATCTGATTACAATGGATTTTTTCCTGACAGGACAATGTGCCGTACTATATTATAAAAATAAGTAATGCAATAAGTGCAAGGTATTTACTCAGCCTCCCTTTTTAGATTGCAGTCCAACCAAGCGTTAATGTTATTCAAACATGCATGATGCTGCATAATTTCAAAGTCCTCTATAATCCTGTTGATTAGATTAGGACGTTAGGTTTAAACGTCTTTGACTGGCCATTGTCAGTTCAACAACTCACAATTGGTGATACATTCACACACCTGTGTCTAAGCATCTTTTTTATCGCATTTATTTATTTATTTTAAAAGGCTGGGCAATCCCTGTTCTCAATATAACTGTAAATGTAGTTTTTTTGTGTCCACAATAAAAAAAGTTACTGATTTAGGATTATTTTGGTTTTAAACCAAGGAGTTACTTTAAACTTCTCACAAGAAATATATCAGGTCTGTGCAACCAATTCTGGGCAGATATTAAATGCTACAGCAGCTTTGTTGTGCTGAGGTGTGGTTAACTTCCACATAATGCCCTTATTCTGCAAGTTAGACCAGGTTATATTCTTTAAACAACTTATTTTACTGATTACCACCATCCCGATGAATTTTGACAAAGAGCCAAAATGAGGGACAAGAGATTGGCAGCGCAACTGATCCACAGCATAAACTGATAATAATGACATTAATAAAACAAGCACATTTGTTTAATTAGTTTGGTATTCTGTTTAATCAATATTGTGCTGACTGAAAAACAGTTGCTATGGAGCGTCACAGAGCTGATTACCTCCACCAGCTGATATGTGCAGAAAAACATTGTTTTTGGTAAATCTAGACAAAGCCATGTTTTTGTAAAATAAGGCACACTCTGAACGCTGGGACTGTATGGATGTATTCTATATTTATAATCAACTCATGGTTCCACAAAGTGCAAGAAGAAAATCCCACCAGAGTAGTCAGAGAGCCTTACCTTCTTGTGTCAACTTCCAGTCCTCTTGGTCTCTGAGGGCGGACCCATGGCTGTAGATGTTGGACAGAGATGGTCCTGGACAGGCTGCTGTCTGGCTCCTGAACTAGACCAGGGAGCTTTACAGAGATCCTAGCCTGACTGTTATCCACTTTCGGCTGACTGGAGTCTCCAGGCGGTTCTCCTGGCTCAGATCCTGAGCCATGGAGCTGTGCTGGTTTCTGTGTATGGATGTTGGCCTGGTTCTGGCGTGATGCAGACACTGCAGGTGTGATGGCAGTAGCCTGAGTTGGTTGAAGCCTGATGCTACTTGTTTTAGTTAGAGACCTTTCTGTACTGTCTATTTTTTGAAAACTAAACATATTCCCATTGCGAAGAGTAGCGTATTTCTCTGCGTCTGTGATGGTAGTGTATTTTTCCCCCTCTCGTAGTGTACTGTATTTACCCATTTTCTTCAGTGTACCATATTTATCCACAACCTGTATGGTACCATATTTGTTTCCCATTTCTCTTATTGTGTTGTACCTTTCTGTTTCTTTTAATGAAAGCTGTCTCCTCACTTCCTTGTGAGAAACAAATTTCTGCACATCTTTTGGTCCAACTTTCGGAAGTGTACACTTTTCTCCAACTTTTGTGAGAAGGTTCTTTTCTCCGTCTTTAGAAGGCTCATATTTCTCCTCCGTCTGCATCATGGTGTACTCTATGTCCCCTTGATGACCCGCAGATTTATCCAGATCTCTGTGTATAATGTACACCTCCCCATCTTTTTGTAGTGAGCATTTCTCCACATCTTTTCTCAACAAGAATTTTTCTCCATCCTTGTGGAGGAGATACTTTTCTCCATTCTTCTGAAGCCTGTAGCTAACTCCATCTTTCTTTAGTGAGATCTTTTCTCCATCTGTATAAAAGGCACAATCCCCACTTTCTTTCTGGTTGCTGTGTTTCTCCAGATCTTTTAACCATTTGTCATTGGCCTGCGAGAAGGAATGTTGTTGCACAGGGTCTCGGTTGTGCTCATTCTTCTGGATCTCAGGCCGCGTTAGGACTTTGTGGTTCAGCAAGTTGTTCAACTCCTGAGGCTTCTGCTGCTCCACTTTCAACTTGTCTAGCCTGTAACACAAAGCCATTCTGTAAGAAAACATTTTGTTCTTCCCTTATACTGAATATACTGTATCTTGGGGCACTGATTTGTCAGGGAGCCTGCTGGGCTTTAGGAGCCTGAGGACACTGCAATGTGCAACCAGATGTGGGTTATTTAACACCATCACCACAAAGAGTTGTATCAGCCCCAAAGCTTGTTTCATACTGTACTCAAATGACTGCATAACGGGTAACTCTGTTTTTAGAATTGCTAACTTTATCAGAATTCCCATCCAGCTGCATGAAACTAAAGTTCACCTGCCTTTTTTGGTGTGATGTCACCTTGTCTTTACGAGGAAGACAAGGCAACATTCACTCCTGACATGTAATTCCCTTTTAGTATACTTTTCATCTTTATCCATGGAGTTGTCCAGTTGTTTGTAATTGTTCACGAATAAAAGTGATTATCTGATCAAAGTTAGTGTATGCCTTGCACTAAAACAGACCACAAAATTTTTAAGTGTCATTCAGAGACAACAGTGATGTTTTGGCAATGTCTTTAAAAGCAAGTTGTTCTTTCAGCTGCTACCTTTTTCAGGGGTCACCACAGTGAGCAAACTCACATGAAATTGTAGTAATTGTTTTACACTTCCTGACACACCCTGGGCTTGAACTGCCAGCCTCAGAATTACAAGACCGGAGCACTGACCACCAAGCTGCGCAGCCCCAGCTGTCTTTAAACCAAGTCTAACATCAAAATATAACTCAAATAAACCTCTCATTTCACTGTCCATACCAAAAACATGCAGAATAGCACTAGATACAACAATTTTGTGTGCACCAGAAAAGTATCTGGTGCTCACAAGATAATACTGCATGAGCACCATGAGCGCTCAAACCTATTTTTTTTTTTTTCCACAACCAACTTCCCCTTAGGGGCTCTATATGTTAAATGTGGAAGCTGTGTGTCTCATGTATCATGTAAACCCACCTTTTGATGGGCTCAGTGTGGACAAGAGCAGCATCTGTCATGACTTTCATCCAGGACTCCATCTCTTTTGCTGTGTCAGTGCAGAAATAATATGTCCGCATGTTGGGGTGAGTGGCCTGGTAGTGGTGGGAGGGGGACAGCAGAGAGAACAGTTAGAAGAGGCAGAATCACAGAAGTAGAGGAAGATAATTTGAAAATGACCCCGCAGGGAGTCCTTCCTGCTGGAAAATAGCTTGTGTTCATATAACTGTGAGTGTTTGTGTGAGAGAGATGAAATGAAAGACTACAGAAGGTACTTCAATGCCACAATAACTCCTATTTATTTAGATGAATAGGAGTTTAGGGAAGAAAAAATCCATTCATGGAATAACCTGGTCATTCAGTATATTCAGGTAGTTAGTTCGGTCCCAATCGCTTGAGTTCCCTTCACATTGCGCGTGTGGAAATGCTCTTACTTTCACCATTAAACGCAGCCCTGAGTTCTACTGTTGTTTTTCTTCAATTTGATTTCACTAAACTTTTAAGTGATCGTTGCTCACGATCATTCAGGATTTTTTTCTGGCCACATTTCTTCCTCGAAGATGATGGGTCCCCACTATTATTCCAGTTTTTAATGATGCGTTGGACAGTTCTTAACCCAGTTTTAGTAGTATCTGCAATCTCCTTAGATGTTTTCTCTGCTTGATGCATGCCAATTATTTGACCCTTCTCAAACAGACAGATCTTTTCCACAACCACGGGATGTGTCTTTCAACATGGTTGTTGTTTAAGAAATGAGAAGCAACTCATTGGGGTTAAATAACTTGTTGCCAGCTGAAACATAATCGCCCATGCAACAATTATCCAATAGGAGGCTCGTACCTATTTGCTTAGTTAAATCCAGGTGGCGACTTTTTTTTTGGTCAGGCAGTGTATTTGTGGATCTATTTAAAGACAATTACAGTACAAACTAATTATGTACAGTACAAATTAATTTTATGACCTTGAAATTAATTACAAAAGAATAATTCCAAAATAACTTTATGGCAATTTTGAAGATGTTTTAATCAATAATCTGGAAACAGATGTTCAAACAGGCAAAATATGAATAGAAAATAGCATTGTTTAAATAGTTTTAAAACAGGAACAGAGAAGGATTAAAGCTAAAGTGATAAATTAGTAAACCTTGATTAGATTAGAGACAGAAAAAATGTACTGTTGTGAATATGAATCCGTAGTTACTGGTCCAGAGTATTACTAAAGTAAGGATAAAATACCTCAACTACAGGCAAGAGAATCTGATTGTGTTTAGGCAGAAAGTTATCCTATTTGTTTAACGCAGCTAATTAAATCAAGATCAGCACTGAAGATGGTCACTCAGTACACAGGTAAAACTTCCTGCAGTTGGAAGAATCCTCTTTGTACCATTGCTCAGATTTGGGCAGGGATATCAGTACTGTTGCAGGGTGGGTTGACCAGTTTTCAGACTAGATCTCAAATGCTTTATTGGACAACAAGTTTTACTGTCTAAAGTATCATTGTATTGCCATGGTGTTTGAAACTGTGGACCATCAGCCTCTGAAGTCTTCCCAGTGTCGGAAATGACGACAGTCAGATACATCAAGCCTTGAATGGAGAAATTGCTTTCCTATTGATGAGATCTCAAATATAGTTGCAGCATTTAAAAAAATAAAAGATGCTCATCGTGAACATCACAGTTGTTATTACAAGTACCGTATTTTCTGGACTATAAGGCAAACTTAAAAGCCTTCAATTTTCTCAAAAAACCTTCTACATATATCGCCTTATATATGCAAGAAGTCGTAATATTTTAGTACGACTTTGGTAAACTACAAAGTTGCGCCGCTTGCTGCATTAAGGCTCAGTTATAGTCACTCTTTGTAGTTTTGACAGGGCTCCGTGCACAGCGCGCAGACCTGAGCGAGCGGTGTAGGCATTTAATACTTGACGCTGCAGTATTCTTCCGTGAGTTTTGAACCGTTTGATTATCTTTGTGATCTCTCATAGAGGGATCATATTCTCAAATGGACCATTCATTGACAGTGCGTCTTATAATCCAGTGCACCCTTTAAGGCAGAAAATACGGCATTTGAAACACACATAATTTCAAAGTCAGTGTTCTAGAAGCCATGTGGTTTAAAGGATCATCCATCCTTCAAGTCTTAATTCTTACAGTGTGTAACCATATGTACATTCTCACCTTATCTACACATTATTATTTAGGATCCTTACAAAGATAATTCAAAAAAACACAAAACAGCATGGTGCTAAATATTAAAAGATAGTATGTGAGTGGATGTTTAATCATGGTTAGGAATTCTGTTTCTATTACTTTCTACAATATTAGATTAATTTTTATTCTAGAAGTCAAAGGCAGGGCCAGGCCAGGATTTGTAACATAAAATGTTTTACCTTTAAAGAAATGCTTTTTCTACTGAAACAAAAAATAACAATAAAAAAGAGTAATTTATGCAGGAATATACATTATTATCATATAAAAACATATTTAAGACAAATCCTTGTGTTTACCTTGAATGCATATTTCTTGCTGATGTGGTCGTCAACTGAAAGCATGGAGATGTGAAAGCTGGGCAGCAGAATACTTCCCAGGATGCTGTCCTCTTTTTCATCTGCAGCAACAAGAGGGAAAAGTTAAAAATGGAATATCAATCTTTTTAGATTGAAAGGAACGCTTATAAATATTTTTATCAACCTATATTCAAACACAGACAAATAGAGTGAGCTCAGAAAATTGGAAAGATGAGAGCATACTAAGGTGACACTACATGTGAGTGAAGTTGACAGGGTAAGACAATGGTACATCTGGAGCTATCAAGCTACAAAAGGAACATATGGAAGCTGATTTGTTGTGTTGAAAAAATCAGACCACGATAAAGCATTTCAAAACCTTTCTCCTGTATTGTGACATACACTCACAGGCCACTTTAATAACCCTCCCATGGCCCTCGTAAATTTGGGTCAAATTGACATAAGGTTACAAGGACCTCTCTAAATGTCTTTGCCTCTCTTTCTCTTTTGAGGGCTTCAGGGGGGGTAAAGTCCATCCATTTAATTACTTGTTAACACAAACAGCGTATCAGCCAATCCAATGGCAGCAACTCAGCACATTTAGGCATGTAGATGTGGTAAAGACAACTTTATGAAGTTCAAATTGATCAACAGAACAAATAAGAAAGGGAATTTAAGAGACCTTGTCCTTCTAGGGTTTAAAGAGAATGGTCCAAAAAAGAGAAAATATCTAGTGAGTAGCAGTTATGTGGGCAAAAAAGCCTTGTTGATGTCAGAGGAGAATGAGCAGACCATTTCTAGATGACAGAAAGGCAACAGTAGCTCAAAAAAACCTCTTATTCCAACCAAGGTCTGCAGAATACCATCTCTGAACACATAACAAGTCCAACCTTGAAGCAGATGTGCTACAGCAGCAACAGACCACACTGGGTGAGACTCCTGTCAGCTAAGAACAGGAAACTGAGACTACAATTTACTCAATGTTGCCTGGTCTAATGAGTTTGGAAACACTGAACTCCAATGGTCTCCATGGTCACCAAATCTCAATCGAATTTAGAGCCTGTGGGTTGCGGTGGAACAGGAGATTCACATCATGGATGCTGCATAAACTGTGTGAGGCTAACATGTCAGTATAGACCAAAATCTCTGAGGAATATTTCCAACATCTTATTGAATCTACGCCACCAAGAAAAAGGGCAGTTCTGAAGGCAGAAGGGGTTCAACTCAGCACTAGCAGGGTGGACCAAATAAAGTAGCCACTGAGTGTGCCACAGATTTTTTTTTTTTTAATAAAGCATTTTTTCACTTTAACACATTAGTAAACCTGTCTTACATAAATTAAAATAATACTTTTAGGCTGATGCTTGTTGTTAGTGTTGCATTTTAGTAAGTTATATACAAGTTGTAGCTAGCTAACATCAGTGGCAACAATTTATTGGCTACCAACATTTGGTATGCCTGCATCTCTTTCAAATTCTTGAAGTTTCTGGCATTCAGAGGTTTTTTAATTACTGATTTTTTTGTTAAAATTAGTGAGAACTGTTCACAATTAAACACAATTTTTTGAAATGAGATACTTTAACTAGCTAATGTGAACTTATAATAAACTGCTTCCTAAATAATTCAGTGTCTCGAACACATCTTTTGTCAAACAGTATACTGGCGGCAGATAAGATCATCAGCATAAATGGGTAAAATATGTATGAAAAGTCTGACTACGGAGCTGGCTACTTAAAAGTTGTGACAGGTTCACTGATCATCTAACAATTTATCTGACCCATAGTTGTAAAAGCTCCAACGTGTGTAATTGTTAAAACCAGTCCTTTTAGCATGGTTAATGTCAAGATGATGTGTGGATGTTCTGTGGTCTGTTTTTCTTCATGATTCTTCCTCCGTTTAAGCACAGGGTGGGACATAAATATATCAGTAACAGAATCATATCCCAGTCTCTGTTGGTTTTTATTATTTCTTATTGCTTTCTATCCAAATATAGCAACAGCGTTTAGTCACATTTTGCCTCAAAAAAAAAAAAAAAAAAATTTTGTACATGTGGTAGTCATTCAGAATAAATAGTGATCTTAAAGTAAATGTCTAAATATGCAGTAAAAACTTAAATGTCACATACATGTTTAATAGATTAAGAAACGCTCAACATTGAACATTTCGGGGGAAAAGTAAGTATAATGGATGGTACGGCAGAGCAGTGGGTAGAACTATCGCCTCACAGTAACATGGTAAAAGGTTCTCCTCCTCTTTGGGGACTCTCTATATGGAGTTTACATGTTCGCCCTGTACATGTATAGGTTTTCTCCAGGTACTCCAGTTTACTTCCACATACCAAAAATATGCATGTCAGGTTAATTGGTAACTCTAAATTGTCCCTAGGTGTGAGTCAGAGTGTGAATGGTTGTCTGTCTCATTTGTTTCTGTGTGTCCCTGTGATGGACTGGAGACCTGTCCAAAGTTTACCCAGCCTCTTGCAGAATGACCGCTGGAAACAGGTGTAGGGTCACACGTCAGTTTGGATTATTTTTGCATTAACGGCCTAATGCAAAAATGGACTGTTTCACCTAAACTAAAAAACCCCAGTGTTTTGAGAAGAAACCCAGATGGCTCTCTGGTCTTATCAAGAGGAGAGAAACAGACCCCTTTCGCAGCAGACTAAAAGAATGCATACACTAATTACTGTTGTTGACTCTAAACAGGATTTACACCCCCTTTTCAGACCTCTCGCTTGAAAGACGGGACAGAGGTGTCAATAGTAGTACTTTGGAAGAAATTTACATTCTGAGAAAAGAACAACCAAAGACCTGTTTAAACTCAAGGAACAGATTACGCCTTCGGTCTACTGACATCAAAGGAATTATCACATTCCTTCAAATATAGTTAATCTCAAGTACCCCAGCCTCCTGGTCTCTGCTTAGTATAAGTTTGAACTATACCTACCAAATGTGAACTTTCTAATCTGTTCAAATAAGTTTCTGGACTACAACCCTCATGTTAAAATGTGATATTTGTACTAATATTGTTTTTCTCCTTTCAGTTACAAGATGTTTCATCTTTTAATGTTTGTAGTTGTCTATATATATATTTTCTGTTTTGCTTTCATTCATTTGCATATCACATGACAGATGAAACATTATTAGCATTATCCTGCCATCAGGTTGCAAACGTATCAATATGTGTTTACAGTGCCAATGACCATGATTCATTGAGATTAACTTCATGTGAGAAGACTTAATTTAATCACTGATCGATTCTGCTTCCCCTTTTGCTAACTAAATTTAATTTTGAGGCAGAAAAGGAATGCAAAGATCAAACTACATTAGTTTCTCCTTAAGTGTCAAAAAAATGCCCCTCCGAAGAGGTGCTTTTTGGTTAAATTACCACCGAAACGTCCTGCCTTCTTTTGAGAACCGCGGCTCTGATTGGACGGTAAGCGTGTAAAGGCCAACCCCCACCTTTGTTTAAAAAGTTTGCCGGCCCTGCTCCCCCGTCCTGCTCCCCGATTCTTCTTTGTTTTTCGTTCTCTGTGCGTTTTCCTCGTCCTGTCAACTTTTAATTTTATTTCTCTTGTTTTTCGCGTTGCTGACTTCATCCCATTTTTCGTTGTGAACCAAATTTTTGTCGTTAAGTTCTTAGTTTATTTCAGCAGTCAACATTGACGCTAATTTAGTAAGTCAGTGAAATAAGTAACAGTCCGAGCCTTTATTAAATTCCCCCGCGTCGTCTTCATGAGACGGACTCTTCACCTCCAGCCTGACCATCAAACCAGCTTCGAACGGCCATCCCAGAGTCGTTCACCTGCCTGCTAAAGACGAGCTGCTGACTGGTTGGACCAACAGAACTGGCCGAAGGTTCAACTCAGCTCCCGCTGACAGAAAGTGCCCTGGAGACGAGCCCTCCTGGTCACCTTCCTCCCGCCGTGGCCTAAAGGTTCCTGACTGGTACTGAGAGACAGCGGCCAGACGGATCCTTCTCTTGGTAGGACAAACTCTCTGAACTGTTTTCTGGCTAACTTCTGGTGGTGCACTGTGCTGGTCGATAAGAGTTCGTTTCACTCAGGTGCCAAATTAATAATAATAATCGTCATTTCCATTACGCAAAGTTAATTTCTCAAACCCGCTCTGCCTCAAAATCTTAAGATTTGATTAGACTTTCTGTTTAACCTTCATGCCATTATAACGCCTCGATCAGTATCTTATTACCATATTCAAACGTGCAATATTTTCATAACCTGCCAGAACTTGTGTTATATTTGGCTGTTCAATAAATGTCTCATAAATAGCGCAAAAACGTAATTCAGTGTGCGTGTGTTTTGATGTGATTATGATTTTAATCCAAAGTAAAGAACTTATGATTTAGGGTAATTAAATGTTGAGACTGATAACTAAAACTTATAGATTCATGTAATATTTCCCTCTTTTGAGAGGCTGGTGCCCTGTAACATAGTTTATGAATTATTAATAATTCAAACATCTCCATCTTAAAATAAAATATACCCTTTTCCCTACACAGGCACCACCTACCCAATGACTCAGAAAAGAAAACTCAGGTAAAGAAAAGAAGTATATGTTCTACAAGTTATTTTTTTACTAATTGTAAACACATACATTCATTCTTCTGAAGGTAGACAGATCAAATTCATGTAAGTCATTTTAACTTTACATTGGAGACAATGGCAGCCAGATAAGCACTCCATGCCTCTTCTTCTATACATCTTTCAGTAATTTCAATTCAGTATATTTATGTAGTACCACTTCACAACTAAAGTCATCACAAAGCACTATTCAGAAAAGCAAACAGGTCCAATTCAAATCTAGTTACATGCAGTCCAGTTCAATTCAATCATAACTTAATATAGTCAGATTCAGTGGATTCTTTATCCCCTGTTTGGAAAACATTGTCTAAGGAAACTAATGTCTCTTCCTGTTTCACTGAAACTTCTTTCAGGGATTTTTTATATGTATACTCTAATCACCTATGATGTTGTAACTCTGTCTTGTATTTTTTGTTGAACGTGTTTGTGCTTGTGCATGTGTGTGTGTGTGTGTGTGTGTGCATCCTCACCACGGTAGTAAAAGAGGCACATGTCAGACAGAACAAACCACCTCTTCTTCCACAACTTCATACCTGTGCTGTCCTGCAAGGGTCAAAGACGACAGACAAACTTGAGTTGCCAACTCATCTCAAACAGTCACAGCCAAGTGAGACACTACCTCAGCCAGAAGTCAAAATGCCAAATTACAATAACCATGAACAAAAAACAAATATAAACATAACAGAATCCTTGGAATAGAAATAGCAAAAAAAAATTGGCATTCAAGATTCAAAGTGTTTGTCATGCATAGCAGAAACATGTTAATAGAGCAATGAAACTTTCTCTTTGCCGTCTACAGCAAGTGCAAAGATGAAAAAAAAGAAAAGATTAAATATTGGTAATGCAAAGTAGAGGCAAAAGCACAATCAAAATGTAAGGTGTGCAAAAAATGTAAGACAATGATAGTAGTACAAAATAAGGCAAAATGCAGTCAAAATATAAAATGTGCTATCATATAGCAATGCAAATGGAACAGGGCTAAACTGTATATATGCGTTTACAAGAACTATATACATAGTGTGTGATTAGGATGCAGCAATAGCAATAGCAGTGAGCAGACTGCAAAAACTGGTCCCACATGAACTTAAAACAGAATGTATTTGTAGACTCCAGCTTTTTAGGAGTCTGATGACAGTGGGAAAGATTAGCAGTGGTCTTGGATGAACAGTGGTTGATGAGGATTCCTCTCCTTCCTAATGTCCCCTAATAACTCCTTTGTCTTGTCCATGTTGAGAATGAGATTGTTGTCCTCATACCATGACACCAGACAGGCCACCTCTCTCCTGTAGACTGCTGCCCCACCACCACCACCAACACACAATGATGTGTCCTATCACTTTAGGATCATTCACAAACTTAAGGATGATGATGATGTCCCTGTGTGAGGCAGCACCTACATGGATGAACATGATGTAGAGGATGGGGTTGAAAACACATCCCTGTGGAGTTTCAGAGTTTGTGATCATACTGGCTGAAGTCTTGTTGCCAATCCTGACTGACTGGGCCTGCCAGTCGCAGAGGGTGGAGTGCAGGGTAAGTGTGGGTGAGTTTTGGGGAGATGATTGTGTTAAAAGCTGAGCTGTAATCCACAAAGATCATCTAGATATAGGAATCCTTGTTCTCCAGGTGTAAAAGAGAATAATAGAGTGCAACAGCGAAGGAGTCTGAGCTGGACCTGTTGGGCAGGTAAGCAAACTCCAAAGGGTCTAGGATGTCTGGTATGCTCCTCAGAATATGGGCTAACACCACTCTCTGTGGTCTTTAAGCAGGAGGGAATGTACTCTGGCTGAAGATGGAGCTAAGAACATCAGCCAGCTTGTTGGCACATGCTCTGAGAGCCCACCCAGGAATGTTATCTCAACCTTTTGCCTTGCAGGGGTTGATTTTCCTCAGGGCTTTGTGTATCTGGCTTCCACCTCTCCATTGTTGGTGGAGAGGGGTAAGGTTGGGTGGTCCAGGTGTATGTGTGGTTCCCCTCTGTGTTGTAGAAGGTCTCAAAGCGGGCGTAGGTGTTGAGGTCATCTGGCAGGCTGTCTGTGGAGCTGGTGGTGGTTCTGCATTCTGTAATATGCTACAGGCCTTGCCACATCCGTCCAGAGTCAGCAGTAGAGTAGAAGCCATCCAGTTTCTCTCTGTACTGCCTCTTGGTCATTCTGATGGCTTTCCTCAGTCCATACTTCACTCTGACTCATTGCCTGATCTAAATGCATACAGCGTACCTGACTGTTAATCCATGGCTTCTGGCTGGGGAACTTCCGGTTTTATGTGGTGGGCACAATATTGTCAACACAAGTACTGAGGTATCCAGTCATGTACTCAGCCTTGCCCTGACAGAAGAGTCCTTCAGAGTGGCTGCAGTTTTAACACAGATGATGTCATAGTCTCATAGTCATAGTTTGTTTTGGAGTGCAGCTTTTTGTTTGACATGAATACACTGAATTGTGTCTGTAGTAAGATAGACACAATCTATCATCAAAATAAAGTGGCTGGTACAGTCACAGGGACAGCTTACATGGTTTAATAGACATTGCCGCTCATAATATATAAATAAGTTTGTCTTCTATCACTGTGATTGTTAAAAGAATCCTCCTCAACATGATTTGCTGTTTGTGAAACCAGTTAAACCAGCTCTGTCCAGGCTTGATCAAGTCCAGGTTTCTTCTCACATTCTGTATGACTGAATTCCGCTTCCCTAGGTATTATGTGCTATGTCTTTTCTAGTCCTCTCAACTCCAGCCAGGTGAAGCTGCGGACCACCCTTCCTGAGTCTGGTTTCTCTAGGGGTCTCATTTTACTAAAACCAAGCTCTCCTCTTTACGAACATCTGCTGATCTGTGTTCAGAGTGAGTAGCTTAATCGAGACTCAAAACAGTCTGTTCTATTCTTACTTTAAAAAAATCTGCATAAAAAAACAAAATTACTACCATCTGAGTGTTTTGAAAAAAATTTGAATTATTAAAATAAAATGGAACTGTATGAAACTGGTCCTAATTGAACTTGTTTATCTTTGTAAACTGCACTGAGATCATTTATATTTTTTTATTAATATGAACCGAACTTATACTTAAAATGAACTTAAAATTATGTTTGTCACTGATTGTGATATTGTAATATTAACAGTAAAAGCTGTCAAATCACTGATGGATACTAAACAAAAATATAAATGCAACACTTGTTTTTGCTCACATTTTCATGAGCTGAACTTAAAGATCTAAGCCCTTTTCAGTCTAAGACAGGGGTAGGCAACCCTGGTCCTGGAGAGCCACTATCCTGCATGTTTTACTTGTTTCCCTGATCCAACACACCTGATTCAGTGGTTAAATTACCTTTTCATGTTCTACAGAAGCCTGGTAATGGTACACTGATTCAAATCAGGTGTGTTGGAGTAGAGAAACAAGTAAAACATGCATTCATTCAAAGGTACAGGTACAAAGGTAGTCACTAATCAGACTCACTAATCAGACAGACAGGTACACAATGTTTACACTAGGATAGATTTATTCTTGATTGATGGGAAACTCTTGCCATTTTCTTATAATGTCATGTATCACAATATCATCATCTCTGTCCTGTGTCATTTATGCTTAAACTTTCTGAAAATATGCCTAGCTAGAGATGTTGGAGGTTTAACCCACAACTTCTTACAGAGACTAATGAATACTGTGAATACTTGAAAGCACATATAAAGCTCTTCTTTGAAACCAGTGACAAAGATAATGTCTCCAACAATGATATAGGAAGCCTTTAGGGCCTACGTATGAGGTTGTATTAGATCTTACCAATCATCATCATCAGGAAATGCAATAGAGCAAAACAAGCAGAACTAGAAGAACAGATCCGCAGTTTAGATACGGATAATGCTCAACAGCCTTCTCTGGCAAAATATAATGAAATTTCAGCACTTAAATACAAGCTTAATAAAATCCTATCTGACAGATTATGTGGTGCAGTTACCTTTGCTAAACAAAAATATTTTGAAATTGGTGACAAACCACATAAATTATTAGCAAAGCAATTACGAAAAATTGAAAATGACAGGACAGTTTATCAAATTAAATAAGAAACACATATTATTGATCAATTTAAACAGTTCTACGGGTCTTTATACATGTATGAGTTCACAGCAACACCAGATACAACTCAGTCATTCCTAGATGGATGTGAACTCCTCTCATTCAGCGAACAGGACCGCAAGGCCCTAATTGCAGACATTATGTGTGAGGAACTACTAACGACTATTACGCCACTGCATAATGGTAAAAGTCCAGGCCCTCATGGATTTAGCAATGAGATAGCCAGTTGTTGGCTCCTTATCTATGTAAATTATATAGCTAATCATATGAGGATGGCACATTGACACAGACACTGACAGAGGCTACTATCACCATACTCCTTAAAAAAGGGAAAGACACAGAAGAAGTAGCCATATATAGGCTGATTTCATTGCTAAGCACAGACCAAAAAAAAAGAGCAAAAACAATAGTCAAAAGACTTATCTCTGTTTTAAACAAATTGATTCATCCTGCTAAAATTATGTTCATCCCCAATAGAGATTCTTTTTTTCAACCTCAGGCGCCTATTTAATATTATGCACTATCCCAGGCAACCCACACAAGATCTTGTTATTCTTAGTTTAGATGCCGATAAGGCATAGAGTTGAATGGTCTTATTTATTTGCAGTTTTGAGAAAGTTTAGGTTGGGTTATAGGTTTTTGTCCTGGATTAAATTATTATACAACAACCCTTGTGCCAGGATACTCACTAATCAGACTCTTTCCACTTCATTTTACCTGGGCAGAGGTACAAGGCAGGGATGCCCGCTTAGTCCCCTACTGTTTGCTTTAGCTTTAGAACCACTGGCTGAAACAATCCGATTGCATTCCAAGATACAAGGCTACAATTCAGAACACACAAAGAATAAGACTTCATTATATGCGGATGATATTTTATTATATATTACACAACCTCAAATAACTGTCCCTGCAGTATTGGAAATATGTAATTTATTTTGTACTCTCTGGATATGAGATCAACTAGAGTATGAGTAAGTTGCTCCCAATACAAATTCTAGACCAAGAATGACTCAAACAGCTCCCCTTTCGTATAACTCGAGACAACTTGACTTATTTAGGGGTGGTAGTCACCAAGAAGTGCAATGCTCTTTACAAAGCAAACTACCCTGTATTACTGCAAAAGTTTGAACACAACATTTAGTTTTGGAGAACTCTCCCAATTTCCCTGTTGGGAAGGGTTAATGCCATTAAGATGGCGTTTCTCCCCGAGATACTCTATCTTTTTCAAAATCTACCCATATTTCTTAATAAATGCTTTTTAAAAAATTTGGATAATATAATTCTTTCTTTTGTTGGAACTATAAAGCACACAGAATTAAGAAAGATCACCTTTGCAAGCACAAAACAAACAGGGGGCATGCGCTACCTGATTTCAAATTATATTATTGGTCGACTGGATTACGTTCTATTGTACACTGGCAGGAGGACATCCAAGTTCCATTCAATGGTTTATAGATGGAACATGAAGACTGCTTACCATATTCTAATAGAGCGATTATACTATCACCTGTACCTATTAGCAAAGCAGACTATAACCACAACCCTATTACTCATGATACTATAAGAGTATGGAAGCAATAAAAAAAAAATTAGTTTTAAAATGCTGTCTTTTTTGCTGCCAATAGCAGCAAACCATTTACTCAATTATTCCCTCCACCATGGATGGGAAATTCAATGTCTGGAAGGAAACTGGTCAGAGGGGAAATTATGTCCTTGTATTCTTTCTATTCTTTCTTTTAATTGTCCTTTTTTGTCTTTGCCTATACAGCTGTCTATTATGTTTATATCTTTTTTTCAATAGAAATATGTTAATGTCAAAGTAAATGCCTGTTTGAAAGAATGTTGTTCAATAAATATATTTGAAACAGAAAATTTATTGTTGCATGAAGCAGAAATCTTGCATCTCCAAAAATGCAACTTTTCAAAAAATTAAAAAAAACCGAAACAAAACAAAAAAACACACAAAAATTTTGCCTAAATATTTTTGTTTAGTTTTTCAATTCAATGAACTAAAGAGATGACAACACATATTACTGTAACATGACACAAATGGATAGAGTAAAATATTATGATCACACTATCATGGTGTCTTACCTGGGGATAATACCTTTATCTGAGACAAAAGGGTTTTTATGGCTAATTATTGTTTTCATTTATTCTAATCGTTGAAACTAAACTCCAACACACAAAAAAAATTTTAGGCTGAAAGACCTTTGTGCTGTACCTGTTTGTAAAGCCAGTTGCACTTCATCACCGGGGCATAGACGTTTCTTTTAATAGAGTTGGACCTCTTCCCAAAGTTGTGGAGCTTTTTAGAAGACCTAGAAGGCTTTTGAAACATAAGATCCAATTATAAAAGAGCTAATACAATCAGACTTCAATACATATTTTTTCAAAAGATTCAGTTCTAAAGAGCAAAAACCTACAAACATTAAAAGGATTCACTTTAACAATTACAACCCCAATTCTGAAATAGTTGGGACTTTGTGTAAAATGTAAATAAAAACTGAATGCAATGATTTGCAAATCTCAGACAGCAAAATGTGCAAAACCTTTAAACATTATCTCCTTCAAGAGCTCAAACCAAATCAGCATATAATTTCTTATACAACATCTAGAGTATGAGCTTAAAAAACATTATTCAGAAAAAGTTGTTTTGATTTTAAATGACCAAGTTATGTTTACACAAGATTTAACTACCTAGCTAGATTGATGTGAAAATCGCCATATCTTATATATTTTATATATATTATTATTAAACTCATACCATTGGTCCAGCTTGCTCTCCTGAGAAGCTTCAAACTTCATAATTACCAAACTCTAGGGAACGCTAAAAATGTCAAAGATTTCTGTCACAATCTGAGTTGTTCCGTCCAGTCTGGTAATGACTGTTAAAAGTGGGCGTAGATTGTGGATGAAGCGCTACAAAAAAAAACTAAAAATATATTATATATTTATCCTACAGAGCCAAATCTGACTGGACATACTCTCTGGTCTCTGAATTATACCAAACTTTTCTGATACTCAAACTCCTGCCATTTTAAAATTTTATTTTATGTTTTGGTGGAAAATCTCTTTACAAAGTTGAATTCTAGGAAGTTAACAACACTTTTTTCAATCATTATGAAAATTGGCAGGTATGTTTTCCAGACTGCCTTGGTCATACTTTTTGATTTTTGTTTGAATAGGTAAAATTTTTGGCATTGTTTATGTAGCAGATGGACAGATCAATCTTGAGATTAAACTTATCAGGTCTTAACAAATACAAGACTAACACTGAGATTTTAGGAAATATTTTTGAGGAATGACTACTAAGTAATTACTAAGAATAAGGATTTATTGAGATAAAACACTGCAACAAGTCATACCTTCATAATCTAAAGTTAAATATTGATTATTGGTTTATCTAAACCAAAAGAATTCTTTAAACAGAATGTTTGGATTTTGGGATTAATGTTTTCAGTTTCTTATCTGCGCAAGAATTCAGAATACTTTGGCAATTAGTTCACTTTGAAATTTGGTCAGAAGATGTTCTTAATTTTGCCAGGTTGTCACATTAGTTTGGAAATCAGATTGGAAATAGATGTTGTTCATAAATTTGCATCAGTTAAAATGAGACAGCCATACCCAAAATTGCTTTTTTTTTTTCTTTCTCATCACAGTTATATGTGCCTCATTGAATCAGAAGCTGTGGAGGGCCAGTCGTCACTTTATCTTTGAGGAACTTGGTGGTTGCTCAGACCCCGACAGGACCAAGACAATGAGGCAGGTTAAGGCCCAGAGCCTGTTGAGGGTCAGGGGTCAGCTTTCCGTTCAAGGTTACCTTAGGTTGGTGATGTTTACAGAGGATCGGTGAGGAGGCAGCTGATACAGCAGAAGTCAGGAGTCAGGCAACGCGCAAACTGGAGTAACTCTTTCTTAACAGTATGAATTTTGTTTTCAACCTAAGTTTCTTTTTACAGTTTTTTCTTTTATCTTTTGTCCGCTGGACTTAAAAACACTGAGCAAAATATGTTTCACAGGTTACAGGTTGCGGGCTCTGTACCTATCTGTTGTGGTGAAAAGAGAACTGAGCCAAATGGTCAATCTACGTTCCTACCCTCATCTATGGTCACAAGCTTTGGGTAGTGACCGAAAGAATGAGAACACGGACACACACGGCTGAAATGAATTTTCTCCGCAGGGTGTCTGGGCTCTCCCTTAGAGATAGGGTAAGAAGCTCGGTCATTCTGGAGGGGCTCAGAGTAGAGCCGCTGCTCCTCTACATCAAGAGGAGCAGTTGAGGTGGCTTGGGCATCTGGTTAGGATACCTCCTGGACGCCTCTCTGCTGAGGTATCTGGGCATGTCCCACCGAGAGGAGGCCCAGGGGAAGACCCGGGATATGATGGAGGGACTACTGCCCCTTTTCCAATGGCTCTAAAGGTCCCGGCTCCACTCTACTCAGCTTGCTTAGCGTGCGTTTCCACCGGCAGTTTTTTGGTCCCTGCTTTGGAGTAGGGCCAGCGAGCCGGCCCTGCTTTCGTGGGTGACGCAAGCTTAGGTCCTGTTCATTCATTGGTTGTGGGTATAGCCAGATCCAAGCATAAAGAGTGAACAGTAGGAATATAAACAACAGCATTTGCTTACCCTGCAACATTTATGCCGTCTGTCCCTTAGCTGAAAGCGCTGTAAAGCCTGAATTCTCCAGCGGATAACAGCTGTCCTACTCCGTGCAACAATCGTGGCATCCAGAGCATTTCTTCCACTGCACCTCTCTTCCTGAAGTCTCAGGAGAATCCCCATAAGTTTAATAAACAGCAAAAACACAAATGACGCCAAGTTTCGGCGGGCACACTCAATTCCCCCCACATATCCCCCACCCCCACCCCCTGCGCCCCTCACAACACAAGGAGGCCTTTCTCTGCTACCGGCCAAACTGGCTGGTGGAAACGCAATGCATTTTTTACAGAGCCGAGCCAAGCCGGGCCAAGTAGAATGGGGCTGCTGTATTAGAGCCAGTGGAAAAGGGGCATATGTTTCTCGGTTGGCCTGAGAACAACCTTGGGATTCTCCCAGAGGAGCTGGCCCAAGTGGCTGAGGAGAGGGAAGTCTGGGCTTCTCTACTTAGGCTGCTGCCCCCGCAACCCAACCCCGGATAAGCGGAAGAAAATGGCTGGATGGATGGATGGTTACAAAACAAAACAAAGACAAGGTAAGGGGAAGGAAGAAGATCTTCACACAACAAAGACAATAATGAACTACACAATGAACTGACTGCAAAACGAAATGATTTACAATCACCCACCACAGCTTTTTTCTCAGTTTGTTATCAAACAAAGTTTTAAAACTACAATTTTCAGGATTTGTTCCTTAAATGACTCCAAACATTCTGTATATAGAAACCTATGGACAAACAACTTAATGCAAAAATGTTTAAAGTTCGTCAATTTAAGATACTGAATGAAACCACTGTAATACTTGCTAGGGTGTTTCAGCCTGAGCAAAACTTGTGGAAGATAAAACAAAACAAAATGCAGCTTTTTCTTCTTAGAAAATAAGACCAGATCAGATCTTTGTTTTCCAGCATTGCTCATGTAGAAAACAACACAGTCCAAACATTAACTACTGTTTCCACTTTACTAGAAAACCAGTAGATCATACCCACATCTATTAGTTTATTTACAGGAGCCCAGATTTAGAATGCTGATCATTACTGTTGTAAACACTAAATGCAGATTTTTTTTTTTAATACTGACCCTGGTAGATGAGGTGGAGATTGTGGTGGCAGTGGTGACAGTGGTGGCTGGGCTGCCAGTGAAGGTACTATAATCCGAACCACCTGTGTAATTGGAGGCCTCACTCATAGTGCTCACTGGACATTCCTGCTTATCAGTGCTGCTTTCATTCTCAGATGAAACCTTAGGCGCAGGCCTGTCACATAGAAAGAGACAGAGACAAAACCAGGAATAGGGGAAAAAAGTCTTAGCGTTTGTTAATGCTGGTAAGGATGGCTGATCCTGGGACTGGTTAGTCCAAAATATAGGAAAATGAACAGGCCGTATATGTTGATAAAATAGGAGTTTGTACTATCATTGTATTGATCGTGATTTTCTTGGTAACATGTTGCATCCTGCCTATCTTGAGGTGAAAGTGGGGAAAAAAACACCAGTTAATCAGATGGATTTGGTTGCTGCAACTCAACTGGTTCAGATCAAAATGGCCACACAGTACATGCCTGTTATGTTAAATATGTTTACACGTTTACATGTTTACACAGCGGCACAGCAAGAAGGTCGCAGGTTTGCCTCCAGCCTATGTCTATCTTTCAGCCAATCACAATGCACCGTGAGTTTCCTGAGTCCCATCTATCAAAAGGCTGCAGGTACAGCTACAGAGAGGCTAAGAGGCTGTGTCTGCTGCTGCTGACACAGCAACTCTGTGTTAAATCCCTTGACCGTAAGGGAACGTCAAAGCAAATCTCTCCTAAAAAGTCATTGTCTCCTGTTTGTGTCTTTCTCAACAGTGCATAACCTGTTCAGGACGTGTTAGTAAGGAAACCAAAATGTATCTGCTCAGAAGCTTAGACCCATCAGTGTTCTTTCAGCATACATGGGTAATGAATAGAATAGAATACATCTTTGTTTGTTTGATCCCAACAGCTCCTAGGTTTGGGCTTGCAGATGTTCAATGCTCAGACATAACAATATTTCTGATGCAGAGAGTATATAAAATGTCTGAAAGGTCAGGCAAATCTATAAGAAATCCTAAATTTTACTGGTGGGTTTGAGGTCATCTGGTTCAGATATGTAGATGACACCTGGGTATTTTTTTTTTTTGATTATCTGAGTAATTTTTCCATCTCTGACAATAGGTCAACAACAAACAATTGAGAGTTGAGTGTGGCAGCTACCACTCAGTGAAAGATGTCTTGATGTCTTGCAGCTGATCCAGAACGCTGCTGCTCGTGTTCTCACTAAAACCAGGAAGATAGAGCACATAACACCAGTTTTAAAGTCCCTACACTGGCTCCCTGTAGCTCAAAGAATATACTTTAAAATACTGTTGTTAGTTTATAAATCACTGAACGGTTTAGCACCACAATACATTAAAGATCTGTTATCGCTGTACCAACCGTCTAGACCCCTCAGATCTTCTGGTTCTGGACTGCTCTCCATCCCCAGAACCAGAACCAAACAAGGAGAAGCAGCATTCAGTTTCTATGCACCACAAATTTGGAACAAACTTCCAGAAAACTGTAAAACAGCTGAAACACTGGGTGCCTTTAAATCTCAACTTAAAACCCACCTGTTTAGAGTTGCTTATGGCTAAATTAGGGTTAGAGTGCGAGTTTTTGATGTCTTTGATGTTTTTCTCTTTCTTACTGTTTATTCATTGTCACATGCTGTTTTTATTTTGTTTTTTAATTATGTAAAGCACCTTGAAATGCCTTGCTGCAATCCATTACTTGGAACTGTGCACTTAAATCAAATTTTTAGTTTTGATTTCAATCTTTGCTCCAAACGATCACAAAACAGAATAATCAATTAAAAATCAAAAACAACAACAAAAAATACAATTTTTATGAAAAATCTCATCTTGTCTAATCACTTTAATGAGCTGCAGCACCCCCCACCACCCCTCCAACCCCAAAAGCTGTTGACCTGAACTTAAGAGGGAACAAGACTGTTGTCAACAAGATGAATACAAGACATTGTCAACATTGTAATCTTCATCAGTGAGTAAAATAGGTCAGGTATAAAAGTTTTACATTATATTTACTGTAAAATATTATGAAATCTTGAGTCAATTTTAGGTTCATATGTGCAGCACTTTTATTTTTACACAGGGTAGAACTGTCCTATTGTGGAGGAGTAGAAAAAGACGACACAGAAACTTGATGCAGAACCTCGCTTTACTCAACTCCAACTTACTCTTCCGGTAAGCGCCAAAAACAATAAACTTATACACCAAACATTTTGAATAATCACATCCTGTATTCTGGGTGTGAGTAGAGCCCCCTAGCGGTTCACCACACTAAACTCTAATGTTGAACCAACACATGATGAACTTTAGTTTACAATAAAAAGAAAAGTTTTTAAGTATAAAAGATTTACAAATAGATTTTAAGAACTTTTTACTATATCAATGAATGTTCCTTTGAACCAAAACTTTTTGTTGTATTTTTGTATTCAAGAAATGTTTGGATAGTTTCCCATTTAATTATTAAAAAATGATCAATCCACCATATTATGAGATACTTTATGTGAAAATATGTTGGTAGATCATAAAACAAAGTTTGTTTTCAATATTCCTGCTTACAGTATTGATCAACATAATCGAGGTTATGATTTATTTTCATAACTGGGCAGCTCCAACATTACATTACTTGAACCTTTGAAACCAGAGCAGAACAAAGAGCAAAAGCTTTGCTTAGGAGATTCACAGTGATACTTACTGTTCATTTACAACAAAGATGCAGTTGTCTTGGGAGGGGATACCTGACACTGGGTGCTTGCAGGTCACCTTTCTCTCGCTGTGACTGCAGGAAAAACACAGAGAAAAACAAGATGGGTAAGAGTGTTACCTGAACAACCTACATCGGAAGTGTTTAGACAACTGAAGATAGGCAGACAAAACATTTATAGTTGGGAAAAAAACAAACTGAGACACATCAGTCTAAAGAGTAAATGTAGCTCAGCCATCTGCCAACATCAGTAGTTTGTTCAGGAGGGGTGTTGGGCAACATTCCACCTATTCATCCAGTTTCTTTACCTGCTTTTTCTTTTCCGAGTTGCTGGGGCAGCTGGTTTCTACCAGTGATTTGAGTGTACAGATCGCTCAACTCTGACAAACTGCTCACACTCAGCTCTCTCTACTCGCGCTCTCTCTGCGCGCTCGGCTCTGACAAGCTGCTCGCTCGCTCGGCTCTCTCTGCGCTCGCAACCATAAGTTGTATGTAAATGAGCCACGCCACCAGCCAATCACAGACTGGCCTTTTTCATCCAATCAAAGCATGCCTTTTACAGACTATGTTCCACAGACATGGTAGACGCCCCAGCTTTGGTTTCTGAGATATTAAAATTATTTTTTAGGTCATCCAGAGGTCACCATCCACCCCCCATCTTGCGCCAAACAAAACAAACCAAAGTGGGCTACTTCGTTCGTGCTCCGTTTGTGCCGTTAAAACTGTTGTTTGTGCAGCTTTCCCTTATGAGATATTAAAAGTTTTTGAAGAATGAATTAAATTTATACCAGAAGGAGTCGAATACAATGACAAGTTTTATCATACCCCAGGTGAGAAAACATTGCAATCTTAAAACATTTCTTGAAATGAGACAAATTTCTTCTTGTTCTAAATCTTTATTGAAGTTCAAAACAAAAGAAGGTACACATTGTACAACAGCTGAAAATCTGCAGAATTTAACTTGCACAATAACATACAAAATTAATAACTGCTTGCTTTGTGGTTATGTCCAGTGCAGGCCAAAGTCATCAATTTAGGTGAAGTCAGTTGACGCCTGAAAGAAAATTGTGTAATATCTAATAAGGAATAACAGCACAAACGGAGCACTAACGAAGTAGCCCACTTTGGTTTATTTTGGAGCAAGATGGAGGGGCTGGTGACGTCATCAGCCAAAATCAAAACTTTTATTATCTCATAAGGGAAAGCTGCACAAACGACTGTTTTAATGGCACAAACCTGCACAAACAGAGCATGAACAAAGTAGCCCACTTTGGTTTGTTTTGGAGCAAGATGGGGGGATGGTGACCTCTGGATGACCTAAAAAATAATTTTTAATATCTCGGAAACCAAAGCTGCACAAACAAAAATTTTAATGGCACAAACCTGCACAAACGGAGGACTAACCACTCAGACTATTTGCTGGATTTTTTGCACATATATATATATCCACATTGCATCTACATTTCAGGATCTGGTTATTACAGACACAGATTAAATGTTAAATGAATATTTCTTTATTTATCATCATAGTAATAGTGTTACACACTCAAAAGAATACATGTTGGTTTGGTGCTTACCATAAAGATTTAAGGAGCAAACATTTTTAGTAATCACGTTAAAAGTTACAAACGTTGTCTTGGGTGTCTGTATGTTTTCCAAATATATTAGTGTGTGTAAATGACAGGCATTAACTTAAAACACTTTGTAGAACGGTGCTTCATGAAGTTCAGTCCGTTTCCTTGGAGTAGTTGAAGGGCAGGTCTGACACATCCAATATGGCGAACGCTCTGGGACAGAGGAGGCAAGACATACTGGTCTTAATAGCTCACTAGTTAAAATAAATGAACACAATACAGGAAACTGTCAACATTGTGGGAGAAGGGAGACAATAGAGCATGTTATTTTAGAGTGTAGAAGGTATGAGAAAGAAAGAAGAATAATGTTAGAGGAATTTAGGAAAAATAAAGAAAATTTTTTTTAGTAGATATATTGAAAAGGAACTCAGACTGCAAAAGTATTCAGATTTTAATGAGATTTTTCAGAAAAACAAAATTGATTAGGAGAATATAATACTAAATACTTTGAGCCACATTCCATACCAGTAGGTGGCGATAATGCAACCTTACTGTTTTTTGCCAACCGCCATTAAACTCTATAAAGAAGAAGATGAAAAAGGCCAGTCTGTGATTGGCTGGTGGCGTGGCTCATTTACATACAACTTAGGGGTGCGAGCGCAGAGAGAGCAGAGCAGGCGAGCAGAGAGAGCCGAGTACGGGCAGTTTGTCAGAGTTGAGCGATCTGTACCCTGAAATCAGTGTCATTGCGCGCTCAACCTGGTGGCACGCGCACTCAACCTGCTGCGTGGAGTAACATCCTTTTCTGGGTGGTTCAGCCATGTTGGAAATCTCCTCAAACTGCTGTCCATGACTCTCATGATGAACATTCTAACACAGTTGTCAAGTCAGGTTATTATAAGAAACTTTGGCTAAGAGCAACCAGGACACGTGCCCAGGGGCTCTTAATGTAAAGGATGGCCCTTAGTAATAAAAATATATTTTGTATGCTCACAGTAGAATCCATGTATCATTCATTCTTTCCATTTTCAGTTGACTATCAAAAATCAAATAATGAAAAACGAACTGGTTATTTATTTTTTGGGAAAGTCGAAAGATCAAAATCAGTTAAGATATCAGGAAAAGAATTGTGGACTTGCAGAAGTCTGGTTCATCCTTGGGTGCAATTTCCAGATGCCTGAAGGTGCCTCATTCATCTGTACAAACAATTATACGCAAGTACAAACAAAATGGGAATGTCCAGCCATCATACTGCTCAGAAAGGTGATGGGTTTTGTGTCCCAGAGAGGAACGTGCTTTGGTCCGAAATGTGCATATCAACCCAAGAACATAAGCAGAAACTCTGGTGAAGATGCTGGCTGAAGCTGGTAAGAGTGTGTCATTATCCACAGTGAAACGAGTACTGTATCGACATGGGCTGAAAGGCCACTCTGCTAGGAAGAACCCATTACTTCAAAAGAAACATAAAAAAGCCAGAAAAAAGTTTGCAAATGCACACAGGGACAAAGACCTTAATTTTGGAGACATATCCTATGGTCTGAAAAAACTAAAATTGAACTGTTTGGCCATAATGACCAATGTTACGTTTGAAGGAAATAGGGGTAGCTTGCAAGCCTGAGAACACCATCCTGACTGTGAAACATGGGGGTGGTAGCACTATGTGGTGGGGTTGTTTTGCTGCAGGAGGGACTGGTGCACTTCACAAAATAGATGGCATCATAAGGAAAGAACATTATGTGGAAATACTGATGCAGCATCTCAAGACATCAGCCTGGATGTTAAAGCTTGGGCACATTGGGTCTTCCAAATGAACAATGACCCAAAGCATACTGCCAAACTGGTTACAAAGTGGCTTAAGAATAACAAAATCAATGTTTTGGAGTGGCTATCACAAAGCCCTGATCTCAATCCTTTCGAAAATTTATGGGCAAAGCTGAAAAGGCATGTGCGAGCAAGGCAGCCTACAAACAGCTCAGTTACACCAGTTTTGTCAGGAGGAATGGGCCAAAATTCCTGACAACTATTGTGTGAAGTTTTATGTGGTCTGAGAAGCTTTATGTGGTGTGGAAGGATATCCAAAACATTTGACCCAAGTCATACAGTTGAAGGGCAATGGTACAAAAATACTAATGAAGTGTATTTAAACTTTTGACTTTGAAGAAAGTGATACAAATTACCTTAAAAACACTCTCTCCCTTATTATTCTGATATTTAGCAAATAGAAATAATTTTGAGAATCCTAATTCACCTAAAATGGGAAAAGTTTATTCTGATTTCACATGGGTGTGTGAAAAAAAAATGAACGTCTTTTTATCTAGTGTATGTAAACCTCTGGTTTCAACTGTAACTAAGAAGCGTTTTAGGCTTCAAGGTTACTTTATCCATCGATTTTGTTTATCTGTTGGTTCATGTTCATGGTTGTAAGAAACTGGCGATGGACTCACTGGGTGAAAAAACTGGAGATAGACATTTAGGCCCTGTTTACATGAGCCCAATCTCATGGAAACGTGAAAGATTTTTAGATGTTTATTGGAAAAAAGTTACACGTCTACACGATGCTGCTGTGCTCATTGAACCTGCTGCAGTTCCATACCAGGCAACTAGTTGGTGCTTACATGCACAGACACCAGTTTCTCCAGCATGTAAACAGTTACATCCAATGGTCAATACTAGTGACAGGCAAATTGAAGCTGAAACTCGGACGCACATATTGAAAACAACAACACAGTGTTTCAGAAGCTCTGTGTCGGAGCGCAATTTGTTCTTCAAAAGTCACGTGATCAATGATGTCCGAAGCTTCGAAAGTGTTGAAGTTACGTCACTGCTTTAGTGCCTGATTCAAAAGGTTTAGAAGGACGTGAATCATTGGCAGGATTTGTGGTGTGTTTTGGAAGAAAGTAGTGCGAAATAACAAACCAGCGCGATAGTGATACATGAAGCCAGTGAGGAAAAGAAGACATTTAAGTTTATTTATATAAACCCTAAACAACCATAACTTTATTCTTTCACCCACAAAAAATACCTGTTCAAAGCAGCACAGTGAAAACAGACAGAAATATCTCATGATATTAAACAGCTTTCAACTCAAGATAAATGCTTCATTTTGTGTTTATTTAAGCGGGTCTTCATACTTTTTGCCATAATATAGAGCCAAAGAGGACTGTGTTGGAAAGCTTTGAATAATGAACCCTTTTCCAAAGCAAGCTTCAGTGCTTCAAAAAAGCTCCATCACTAGTAAATACACAGATTTTTGTTTGGACTTACAGTGAGGTTGGGTTTCTGCTACATGTTGAAAAGGGTAGGTAACATAAACATCACCCTCTTATCTGCTACATTACTGTTGTTCATCTGATAATGCATACACAGAACAACTATTCACTGCAGCAGTCTGTGGTGCGCATGTGCAATTTCACAGGCTGTGGCTTCGTTTGAAAATGAAAGTGACCGAAAAGTTCCACTCTAAGACCTGGATTCAAAAAGTTTCTGTCAGATAATCCAAACGAACAGCTGAACTGCAACATAAATATTACAGTTTCACTGTAAAAGAGCTTTGTGTAAATGGCCCCTTAGACCCTAGTTTGAGGCCAAACATGAAGCTTTCATCTCCCAGCAAAGAACACAAAACATGTGAGGCCCGTCATGTGCAAAAGGTAGCATAATTAAAAGCATCTCAGCAGGACAGGGATTATGCATGTCAAGTCACCTTCCCATGATTCTCACATGTTGCAAATCTCTTCTGACATGCATTGATTTTAAAAAAAAATAATATGATTTAGAAATTATTCAACTTGTTCACCAAAAAGTTAATGAATTTTTTAAACTTGCTGTTGAGTTTGATAACAAGACTGAGGGAAAACTTGAACTCTCAGTGTACAGTAAATTGATTCTAATGGACACAGATGGCAGTAAGTCATAGTGCACCTGTATTTGTATAAAATGAATGTTGGCATAGAGTGAGCTGTATCACACTGTATAATAGTATAAGAAAAAATAGGAGAAAAAGAACATTTTTGGATTTCTCTCCATGTAAAGGAAAAAAAGTATATATAGAGAGAGCACTGAACTGTGCCTGCTACAAGCAATTCTACTTCAAGCTGCTGTTGCCATGGCTACCCATCTCCAATGTGCACAGAAAGACACGGGTAGATGCATGCTGCATGCATGGCCAACCACTGAGAGAAAGTGTTAATGACAGATAGAGAGATGGAACAATAAGCTACATGAAGAAAACATTTTACAAATTCAACAAAATTTTCTGCTCATCCAGATATCAAGTTATCCTTCATGTGCCCCTGTCTCCTTCAAATCTGAGCTCACACACACAAACACACACTTACAGCCATTTGGTATCACCTGCCACAGATAACATGTTTTTGCCCTTGTCTGTGTGTTTATTTGTCTGCCTATTAGCAAAATATCTGTATGAGACACATGGCAGATTTTAATGAAACTCCAAGTAATCATTGACAACAATCATTTACATCTACAACTGATTATCATTTGGACTCAAAATGGTTGGCACTTGTAATCAACCTTAGCAAACACAATAATGGCTCAAACTCTGTTGGTTTGTCAGATAATGAGTCAAAGTTTATGTGGTAGTCAGTTTTTCCAGTCATTTATCAACATAAAATGATCTTAGTCTAAATCTCTGACACAAAAATTGGGTAATATGCATTTCTTTAAGGAATGCTAAGTCTTTAATTTATTCAGAGAAATATTGAAGAATGTTGGCTGTGATGCAGGTTGACAGATAAAATAAAAGCTAGGGCATTCATCTCATGACTTGTGCTCTTAATAAACTGGACAGGGTATCCTGTCAGTTGTTGGCTGCAAACTGACAGAGAAGCATTGAACTGACAAAAATATCAGAGTCCACTTTTACAACATGTCAAAAAATAAAAGTCAGAGTTTCTCTGCCAGAATGTAAAAGCTTTGAAAAGTATCACAGTGGGAGTTACGACAAATAAAATAAAATCTCTTACCTGAAGAGTAATTGTAATGCAGGCACAGATAGGTGGAAAGAAAGAGCAGAAATAATTTGTTATGTAGGAAGTTAAAGCCCTAGGGCTAAGAAACACAGATGGACATGAAGACTGTCACTGGAGAACTCGGTTACTGAATTGGAGCAATACATTAAAATAAACAACATCATAGTCACTGGACTAAAGGTGAAACAACATTCATATGCCCAGGTAGTGATGATGATGAACAAAATGAAAACCTGCTGACTCTGTGGAGCAGCAGCTAACAGCCGTCCTAAATGTTAATGAGACTATGGTGGACAGAAACAACAGTTAGGTAGTCACAAACCTCTGGGTTGTGCTGACCTCTTAAAAAGTTATGGCTATCCCAGCTCCTGGTCTGCACTTCTAAAGCTGGTCAGATGTCTGAGACTGGGAGATAGGTGGATGTTGCCTCAAAGATGCTTCAACATGAAACAAACAAGAGTACAGCCTACGGTACAAATACACTGGACGGTAGACATAATCTAGGAAACAAAGGGTTTGGCATTGCTAGGTTACTCTGATGTGAAGCTTGAGCATAGATGATGTTTTCAAAAAGGGGTCACCTGTGACCTTGATCTTTGACTCCTAGATCTTGAAATTAGGAAGGATCATCCTCAACCCATGAGGTGTCCAGCTGTGAAGCTTCACATTTCTATGTTAAAGGGTTGTCAATTTAGAGCTCAGACAAGAAATTGACCACAGATAGACAGAGAAACAGACAGATGGACAGACGAATGGATGGTGCCATACCATAATACTTAGGACGAGTGTATAAAAAGTAAAAAAAGGTCATGACTCTGTCCAGACTCCAGTGATCCAACCTGGTATCAAAACTATTTTTAACTGAACACAGTTTCCCAGCAGCTGGAGGAAAAAGAGCAAAAAGTGACTTAAACCCTGCATGTTCGAATAGGCCAGCCAGAAATATTTTTTGCTACTGTTAAGATTATTTTGTGCAGAGGCAGGTGGGAGATAAGAGAGCCTCCTGGCATTGAGCTGTTAGAACAGAAAGGGCTGCTTTATTGTACTCCCATAAAAATAGGTTAAAAGGTGATAGTT